>NC_072397.2:430000-572500 GCF_028885625.2 Pongo pygmaeus
GGGAGAACCGCAGGGAATACGGGTGATACGATATTCCTTCTAATTGACACCTCTAGGACGTTGCCACCGGTTCGAACGGCCTTTGCCGATTTTCTCTGCACAGAGCAGCGTTTGGCTTCACATTTCTGCCTCTTAACTTCATCCACTTGCTCTGTTTCTGAAAAGCACCTTCTCCTCTGGCATGGAGCTTAGAATCTTGTGGCGGGTCATGGGGTCTGTCATTTTCTCTTATTTTATTTATTTATTTATTTTTGAGACAGAGTCTCACTCTGTCGTCCAGGCTGGAGTGCAATGGCGTCATCTCAGCTCACTGCAACCTCTACTTCCCGGGTTCAAGCGATTCTCCTGCTTCAGCCTCCACAGTAGCTGAGACTACAGGCACCTGCCACCACACCCAGCTAATTTTTTGTATTTTTTTTGTTTTTTTTTGAGATGGAGTCTCGCTCTGTCACCCAGGCTGGAGTGCAGTGGTGTGATCTCTGCTCACTGCAGCCTCCGCCTCCCAGGTTCACGCCATTCTCCTGCCTCAGACTCCTGAGTGGCTGGGACTACAGGCGCCTGCCACCACGCCCGGCTAATTTTTTTTATTTTTAGTAGAGACGGGGTTTCACTGTGTTAGCCAGGATGGTCTTGATCTCCTGACCTCGTGATCCACCTGCCTCAGCCTCCCAAGGTGCTGGGATGACAGCCATGAACCACTACACCCGGCTACTTTTTGTATCTTTAGTAGAGATGAGGTTTCACCACGTTGGCCAGGCTGGACTCGAACTCCTGACCTTGTGATCCAGCCACCTTAGCCTCCCAAAGTGCTGGGATTACAAGTGTGAGCCACCGCACCCAGCCCAGGCTCATGGAGTTTTTAGTAAGAGCCCATGCTCACAGCCTGTCTTAGGGGAGACGTTCTCCCCAGGAAGACTCTGGGTCCTTCCACTTGGAGTGTGTCAGTTCATCACCATAACTTTTGTTGAGGTACGTTCAAAACATCTACAGCCAAATTCTACGGGAGGAATGGGATGAAGACTCTAAGGTTCTGGACTGTTGTGATCTGAATGGTGGAAGGAGTTTTGCAGTTCCTGGTCTCAGAACCTGGGAATGGGACTTGATGTGGAAACCGGGTCTTTGCAGATGTCATTAAGGGAAGGATCTGAAATGAGGTCATCCTGGATTAGGGTGGGTCTTAAATCCAATAACAGGTGTCCTTGTAAGGGACAGAAGAGGACCATAAATCTAATGACTACTGTCCTCCTAAGAGACGGAAGAGGAGACATAGACACAGGCATAGACACAGAGGAGAAGGCCACGTAGAGACGGAGGCAGTGACTGAAGTGATCCGGCCACAAGCCCAGGGACGCCTGGAGCCTCCAGGAGCTGGGAGAGGCAGGAAGGATCCTCCCCTAGAGCCTCCAGAGGGAACTTGATACAGTTGAATTGGATTGAACTATGGTACCCCCCAAAAAATATGTTCATATTCTAACCTATGAACCTGTGAATGGAGGTAGAGACTGGAGTGATGCTGCCACAAGCCCAGGGACACCTGGAGCCCCCAGGAGCTGGGAGAGGCAGGAAGGATCCTCCCCTAGAGCCTCCAGAAGGAACTGAATACAAATGTAATGGGTTGAATGGTGACCCCAAAACATATGTTTATGTCCTACCCCCTAGAACCTATGAATGGGACTTTATATTTGGAAAGAGGGTATCTGCATATGTAGCAAAGTTAAGGATCTCAAAATAAGATCATGCTGGATTAAGGTGGATCCTACATCCAATGACAGGTGTCCTTCTAAGACACAGAAGAGAAGACACAGACACAGAGGAGGAGGCCACGTGGAGACGGAGGCAGAGACTGGAGTGATTCGGCCTCAAGCCCAGGGATGCCTGGAGCCCCCAGGAGCTGGGAGAGGCAGGAAGGACCCTCCCCTAGAGTCTCTAGAGGGAGCATGGCCCTGAGACATGTTGACCTCAGACTCCTGGTCTCCAGGGCTGGGAGAGGCAGGAAGGACCCTCCCTTAGAGCCTCTGGAGGGAGCACGGCCCTGAGACACGTTGACCTGAGACTCCTGGTCTCCAGGACTGGATGAGGCAGGAAGGATCCTCCCTTAGAGCCTCTGGAGGGAGCACGGCCCTGAGACACCTTGACTTCAGACCCCTGGTCTCCAGGAGTTGATGGGGATGAATTCCTGTAGCACGCACCATCGTTCCCGGTCCTTTGTTATGACTGACTCAGGAATGTAAGAAACTGACCTGCAGGGTTTAGCCCATCAGGGTGGTGGCTTTTCCGGCTGTGGATTTGTTGCTTTTCCATCTTCTCTGCAGCTGACACTCTTACGGGGAGTAAGGCTGCAGAGAATTTCGGTTGCCTCCCAGAGCTGCAGCCGGAAGACGCAAGGACCAAGGAAAACATTCGCATTGTTGCTGTGTGTAAGGAAGAGTCCTGCTGTGAAAGCATTTTTATTCCGAGAGAGGATCGTCTTTGGGAGCAGAACCGTGGAAAAGTCTCTTTCGGCAGCCCACGGAATGATGGGCCAGCCACATTTTGGATACACCTCATGCTTCTTACTGTTTTCAAATGTTTTTGGCTTGAATGGAATTCCAAGCTCGTTTTTTGCTTTCCTCTTTCCCAAGTACTTTTTGTTCTTGAGTTTTGCAATCCTATGAATTCCAAGGGAAGCTGAATCTGTATCTTTGTGATACATGGATGCTGTCATCCTACAAACAAAAGCGTAGACATCTTTTGGGGGGTCGTGAACTTGGCTGTGAAGGTCGAACGTCTCCAGTGCTTCTGACATCCGAAGTCAGAGCCCAGATTTCTCCGTCAGTTTTTAACTCTGGCAAAAGAAGGTCTTGGGCTTGCTTGTTTTCCTGAAAAACAGGAAGTTTTATTTTGCCAAGAATGAATGGAATTGGAAACCAAAGCGTTTGATAGGCACAAGGGAAAAGGCAGGATTTCTTTGTGTGCGAAGTTTACGTGGGGCTACACACCCTATTTCCTCTTTCCTTACAATGATGCCATGAAATTGATTTTATTCCCTGTGGTACTACGTTTACAGTTCAAGTGCTGAATTTCTCCCCTCCCCTCCCCCTCCCCCTTCCCCCTTCTCCCCTCCCCCACCCCCTCCCCCTCCCCTCCCCTTTCCCCCTCCCCCCTCCCCCCTTCCCCCTTCTCCCATCCCCCACCCCCTCCCCCTCCCCCTCTCCTCCCCTCCTTTCCCCCTCCCCACCCCCCTCTTCCCTTCCTGTCCTCCCCCTCCCCTCCTCCCCTCCCCCCTCCCCTCCCCCACCCCCTCCCCCTCCCCTCTCCTTTCCCCCTCCCCCACCCCCTCCCCCTCCCCTCTCCTTTCCCCCTCCCCCCTCCCATCCCCTCCCCTCTCCTTCCCCCTCCCCCTCCCATCCCTCCCCTCCTCCCCTCCCATCTCCTTCCCCCTCCCCCTCCCATCCCGTCTCCTCCCCCCTCCCATCCCCTCCCCTCCTCCCCTCCCCTCTCCTTCCCCTCCCCCCTCCCATCCCCTCCCCTCCTCCCCTCCCCTCTCCTTCCCCTCCCCCTCCCATCCCCTCCCCTCCTCCCTTCCCCTCCTCCCCTCCCCTCTTCCCCTCCCCTCCCCTCTCCCACTTCTCACTCTCCTCCCCCCTCCCATCCCCTCCCCTCTTCTCTTCTCTTCTTTTCTTTCTTTTTCTTCTTCTTTTTTTTTTTTTTCTGATGTTCTTCCTCTGTCACCCAAGCTGGAGTGTAGTGGTGCGATCTTGGCTTACTGCAGCCTCCACCTCTCTGGCCCAAGAGATCCTTCCACCTCAGCCTTCTCATTCTGTTACTTATTTTTATTTTTTAAATTAATTAATTAATTTTTTTTTTGAGACGGAGTCTCGCTCTGTCACCCAGGCTGGAGTGCAGTGGCGTCATCTCAGCTCACTGCAATCTCCACCTCCCGGGTTCAAGTGATTCTCCTGCCTCAGCCTCCCGAGTAGCTGGGAGTACAGGTGCCCGCCACCATGCCCGGCTAATTTTTGTATTTTTAGTAGAGACGGGGTTTCACCGTGTTAGCCAGGATGGCCTCCATTTCCTGACCTCATGATCTGCCGGCCTCGGCCTCCCAAAGTGCTGGGACTACAGGCGTCAGCCCCCGCGCCCAGCCTAATTAATTAATTTTTTACATTTTACTTTAAGTTCTGAGATACATGTGCTAATTAATTAATTTTTTAAATTTTACTTTAAGTAAGTCATACTTTACCTAAGTAAAAGTAAGTAAATGTGCATTAAGTAAACACATTCTGGGGTTGATGTGCAGAACGTGCAGGTTTGTTATGTAGGTGCACACGTGCCGTGGTGGTTTGCTGCTCCTATCAACCCGTTATCTAAGTTTTAAGCCCCACATGCACTAGGTATTTGTCCTAATGCTCTCCATCCTGTTGCCCCTCATCCCCCCATCCCCCCACAGGCCCCGGTGTGTGATGTTCCCCTCCCTGTGTCCCTGTGGTCTCATTGTTCAACTCCCACTTATGAGTGAGAACATGCAGTGTTTGGTTTTCTGAGGATGCAGACAAAGAAGAACGCTTTTCCACTGTTGGGGTGAGGGTGAATTCGTTCAACCGTTATGGAACACAGTGTGGCAATTCCTCAAGGATCTAGAACCAGAAATACCATTTGACCCAGCAATCCCATTACTGGGTATGTACCCAAAGGATTATAAATCACTCTACTAGAAAGACACATGCACACGTATGTTTATTGCAGCACTGTTCACAACAGCAAAGACTTGGAACCAACCCAAATGTCCGTCAATGATAGACTGGATAAAGAAAATATGGCACATACACACCATGGAATACTATGCAGCCATCAAAAAGGATGAGTTCATGTCCTTTGCAGGGACATGGATGAAGCTGGAAACCATCATTCTCAGTAAACTAATACAGGAACAGAAAACCAAACACTGCATGTTCTCACTCATCAGTGGGAGTTGAACAATGAGAACACTTGGACACAGGGAGGGGAACATCACACACCGGGGCCTGTCGGGGGGTGGGGGACTAGGGGAGGGAGAGCATTAGGACAAATACCTAATGTAGATGATGGGTTGATGGGTGCAGCAAACCACCATGGCACATGGATACCTGTGTAACAAACCTGCACATTCTGTACATGTATCCCCACAACTTAAAGTAAAATTAAAAAAAAAAACAACAAACAAAGGCCAGGCATGGTGGCTTACACCTATAATCCCAGCACTTTGGGAGGCCGAGGTTAGGAGTTTGAGACCGGCCTGGACAACATAGCAAAACCCTGTCTCTACTAAAAATACAAAAAAAAAATTAGCAGGGAGTGGTGGCGGGCACCTGTAATCCCAGCTACTCGGGAGGCTGAGGCAGGAGAATCGCTTGAACCCAGGAGGCAGAGGTTGCAGTGAGCTGAGATTGTGCCATTGCACTCCAGCCTGGGCGACAGAGTGAGACTCTGTCTCAAAAAAAAAATAAATAAATAAATGTAAAAAAATAAAAATAGGCCGGGCGCGGTGGCTCACATCTGTAATCGCAGCACTTTGGAAGGCCGAGGTGGGTGGATGACAAGGTCAAGAGATCGAGCCCATGCTGTCCAACATGGTGAAACCCCGTCTCTACTAAAAAATACAAAAATTAGCCGGGTGTGGTGGCAGGTGCCTGTAATCCCAGCTACTCGGGAGGCTGAGGCAGGAGAATCGCTTGAACCCAGGATGCGGAGGTTGCAGTGAGTCGAGATCGCACCATTGCACTCCAGCCTGGGGGACAAGAGCAAAACTCCATCTCAAAGTAAGTAAGTAAGTAAATAAGTAAATAAATAAATAAATAAATAAATAAATAAATTTCACTTTAGAAACAGATCCCGGCCGGGTGCGGTGGCTCACGCCTGTAATCCCAGCACTTTGGGAGGCCGAGGTGGATGCATCATGAGGTCAAGAGATCGAGCCCATGCTGTCCAACATGGTGAAACCCCGTCTCTACTAAAAATACAAACATTAGCCGTGCGTCGTGGTGGGTGCCTGTAATTCCAGCTACTTGGGAGGCTGAGGCAGGAGAATGGCTTGAACCCGGGAGGCGGAGGTTGCCGTGCGCCGAGATCGCGCCGTTGCCCTACAGCCTGGGCGACAAGAGCAAAACTCCAGCAAAACAAAACAAAACAAAACAAAAAAACCCCGAATTTCTCTAAAACGTTTGTCTGCTGGCAGAGACGGTTTGAAAAAAAAATCACTTTGAGCCGGACGCGGTGGCTCATGCCTGTAATCCCAGCACTTTGAGAGGCTGAGGCAGGTGGATCACCTGAGGTCAGGGGTTCGAGAGGAGCCTGGCCAACATGGTGAAATCTCATCTCTACTAAAAATACAAAAATGAGCCGGGCGTGTTGGCGGGCTCCTGTAATCCCAGCTACTTGGGAGGCTGAGGCAGGAGAATGGCGTGAACCCGGGAGGCGGAGGTTGCAGTGCGCTGAGACCGCGCCGTTGCCCTCCAGCCTGGGCAGCAAGAGCAAAACTCCGTCTTACAATAAATAAATGATAAATAAATAAACAAATAAATTTTCCTTTAGAAACAGATTCCTGTCTGTGTTTGTCTTTTCACCTTTCCTGCAGGGAGAACAAAACGTAAAATGTCAAGCCAAATAGTAGTGATTTCATTCTGGGAAAAACAAAGAAAGTGGATGTTTGCCTTCACCCTTTCTCGTCCTTCCTCTGGTGTTCCTCAGGCCCGGGAGAGGGTGGAAAGTGAGAGGAAGAAAGACGGGGGGCGTCCGTGGGGACCGGGGCAGGCATGCTCCAATTTGCTGTCTTCACTTCAAAGGGGGGCCCCTCGCTCCGGAATGAGGCCTATGGTTTCCTTTCCCGAAGAGTTCGCTTTTGTGAGCTTACGGCTTCCGAGTGAACTTCGGTGCAACTTGTTATTAAAACACACAGAGGCTAATGCCAGCAAAAACACGCCCCCACCTCCTGGTTTCGGAGGGAAGAAAAAAATTCATAAGCACGGCCATGCTTTTCTAATAAAAATTCATTAAATAATGGTTATAAGGGATGAAGCTGGCGGGGAGAGAAGAGGAAAACAATCAAGAGACTTTCTTTGAACTTTTTCTCCCTGCTGCAAATACAAAGCAATCTTCTCTGGGCCTGGAGGGGGGGAGGGTTTCCCCTTTCTCAGCAGCCCATTGGGAAGAAGAAAATGCTTTCCTGAAGTTGCTGCAAAATTGTTTCTGTTTTTCTTTTCTTTTTTTTTTTTTTTGAGATGGAGTCTCGCTCTGTCACCAGGCTGGAGTGCAGTGGTGCCATCTCAGGTCCCTGCAACCTCTACGTTCCTGGTTCAAGCCATTCTCTTGCCTCAGCCTCCCGAGTAGCTGGGATTACAGGTGCGTGCCACCATGCCTGGCTAATGTTTGTATTTTTAGAAAAGACAGTGTTTCCCCATGTTGGCCAGGCTGGTCTGGAACACCTGGCTTCAAGTGATCTGCCTTTCTCGGCCTCCCAAAAGGCTGTGTTTCTGTTTTTCTTTTCCCACTTTCTTAGCAGCCCATTGGGAAGAATAAAAGGCTTGTCCTGAAGTTGCTGCAAAATTGTTTCTGTTTTCTTTTTTTTGAGAGAGTCTTGCTCTTTCATCCAGGTTGGAGTGCAGTTGTGTGACCTCAGCTCACTGCAACCTCTGCCTCATGGGTTCAAGCAATTCTTCTGCCTCAGCCTCCCGAGTAGCTGGGATTACAGGCACCTGCCACTACTCCTGGCTAACTTTTGTATTTTTAGTAGAGACGGGGTTTCGCCATGTTGGCCAGGCTGGTCTTGAACTCCTGGCCTTAAGTGATACTCCCGCCTCGGCCTCCCAAAGTGCTGTGTTTCTGTTTTTCTTTTCCCTCTTTCTTAGCAGCCCATTGGGAGGAATAAAATGCTTTCCTTGAAGTTGCTGCAAAATTGTTTCTGTTTTTTTTCTCTTTTCTTTTTTTTTGAGATGGAGTCCTGCTCTTTCACCCAGGCCGGAGTGCAGTGGCACGACCTAGGCTCACTGCAACCTCCACCTCCCGGGTTCAAGCGATTCTCCTGCCTCAGCCTCCAGAGTAGCTGGGATTACAGGCACCTGCCACCATGCCTGGCTAATTTGATTATTTTTAGTAGAGACGGAGTTTCACCATGTTGGCCAGGCTGGTCTCGGACTCCTGACCTCAGGTGATCGGCCCTCCTCAGCCTCCCAAACTCCTGGGATGACAGGCGTGAGCCACCGCGGCCGGCCCTCTAACTCTTGACCAGACATAAAGTCTCCTTCCCCTTTCTAAATGTATATATTGTGTTTTTAAAAGTTAACAACAGGGGTCCCATCTCATTGCCCGCTCTCTCCCCCAAGACCTGTCTTGCACATTGCACACAGCAGGTGTGCCCTGGACGTATCCCAAACCTACGCTGAAAGAAAGAGGGACTCACTACACCTGTGACATCTGTGATCCTTTAAACATCTCCGTGGCTTCCAGGCAACACAGCCATAAATAGGAATCTCATGTCTAACGTGATACCGGGACCGTGTCTGGGAAATTCTGGGTGTGAGGTCCCAGCTAACCCCCCAGAGGCACCGTTGCATACCCTCCAGAAACTCCTCTGTCGTTCAAGCCAAAGACACAACACAAACAGCTCCGAGAGAGGGTGTCATTGAAAATCAATAACACAATAAGAGCACACAGCACCGTCTTTCTCTTTTGCCCATTGATACGCAATGACGAGTAATTTGCTAACGCTGACAGCTCGTGGCAAGAACAGGTCGTGTTGATACGGTTGACTCGTGAGGACCCATCTGTCTTCCGGGGTCTTGCCTGGAACAGAGATCGGAGTTCAGGGTGGCTAATAGAATCATTACTCACCTAGGGACACAGAACATGAGGGTTACCCCCAGTTAAGTGAGCACAGTCAAACGGACGGCTGCTCTGGAAAGGAGAGTGATGTGAAAAGCTTTTATGAAACGCCTAGATCTGGGCCTTCCATACCTGAGCCACCGTTCCAAAGCACCGGGCGTTTTTCAGATACTTTCATGAGAAATGTTGTTAACACCGGAAGTTTGCAGTACACAGTCTGAAAGATATTCTTGTATATGTAGATGTCTGTAGATGCCCTGCAGGTGTGTAGATGTCTGTAGATGTCCTGCAGGTGTGGGTGTGTCTTTAGACACCCTGCAGGTGTGTAGATTCTAGACGCCCTGCAAGTGTGTAGACTGTAGATGTCTGGAAGGTGTGTACATGTCTGTAGACACCCTCTATGTGTGTAGATGTCTGTAGATGCCCTGCAGGTGTGTAGACATCTGCAGACGGCCAGCAGATGTGTAGGTGTCTGCAGACGCCCAGCAGGTGTGCAGAATGCAGACGCCCTGCAGCTGTGTAGACTGTAGACACCCTGCAGGTGTGTAGATGTCTGTAGACGCCCTGCAGGTGTGTAGATGTCTGTAGATGTCCTGCAGGTGTGGGTGTGTCTTTAGACACCCTGCAGGTGTGTAGATTCTAGACGCCCTGCAAGTGTGTAGACTGTAGATGTCTGGAAGGTGTGTAGATGTCTGTAGACACCCTCTATGTGTGTAGATGTCTGTAGATACCCTCTATGTGTGTATGTCTGTAGATACCCTCTATGTGTGTAGATGTCTGTAGATACCCTCTATGTGTGTAGATGTCTGTAGACACCCTGCAGGTGTGTAGATGTCTGTAGATGCCGGGGCAGGTGTGTAGATATATCTAGGTGGTCTGCCTGTGTGTGATACAGGCTAAAAAGACATTTGCGGTGGATGCTAGGTGATTATTTAGGCCTATGAGAAGGGAAAGGAAGAACGACCAGCAGTGAAAGGCGTGTGGTGGGTGGGGGGTTGGCATTGCAGTGGGGTCCTCTGAGCAGGTGACACCCGCTATAGCACTGCCCTTGGATAGATGCTTTGTGAAGCTGTTTGATTTCGCCACACTCAGCCTGGAGGCACGGACATTCCAGGATGGTGAGGAGGAGATTGGAGACGGTTCAATATCCCTAGAGTCCTAGAGATGAGATAGGAGAACTGTATAAACAGCACTGCCAGCCAGACACGGTGGCTCACACCTGTCATCCCAGCGCTTTGGGAGGCCGAGGCAGGTGGATCACCTGAGGTCAGGAGTTCGAGACCAGCCTGGCCAACACGATGAAACCCCGTCTCTACTAAAAACACAAGATTAGCCGGGTGCGGTGGCTCACGCCTGTCATCCCCACACTTTGGGAGGCTGAGGTGGGCAGATCACGAGGTCAGTCTGGCCAACATGGTGAAACCCCATGTCCACTAAAAATACAAAAAAGTAGCCAGGCGTGGTGGCGCGCACCTGTAATCCCAGCTACTCGGGAGGCTGAAGCAGGAGAATCGCTTGAACCCGGGAGGCGGAGGTTGCAGTGAGCCAAGATTGTGCCACTGCTCTCCAGCCTGGGCGACAGAGCGAGACTGCATCTTAAAATAAAATAAAATAGAATGCCAGTGATGTGACAATACGCTGAACCCCGGGTTGGACCTGTGGGATAGTGAAGGAACGTGGAGACTGGGAGAGCCGTGGATATCAGAGACAAAAGGAGGGAAGAGGGCCGGGCGCGGTGGCTCACGCCTGTCATCCCAGCACTTTGAGAGGCTGAGGCAGGTGGATCACGAGGTCAAGAGTTCAAGACCAGCCTGGCCAAGATGGTGAAATCCCATCTCTACTAAAAATACAAAAATTCACCGGGAGTAGTGGTGGTTGCCTGTAGTCCCAGCTCCTCAGGAAGCTGAGGCAGGAGAATTGCTTGAACCCGGGATGTGGACGTTGCAGTGAGCCAAGATCACACCACTGAACTCCAGCCTGGGCGACAGAGCAAAAGTCCGTCTCAAAAAAAATAAAAATAAATAAGTGCTGCTGAGACCCCAGTGCTGGTCAGGGAGGTGCAGACGGGACAGAGACCCCAGGGTTGGAACCTAGAGGCCTCCTTGTTGCAGTGATGGAGCAAGGGTAAAAAAATCAGATCCCAGTGAATTAAGGAGCCAGCTGGGGAAGGATCGCAAGTCACCGTCATTGAATTAGGGCCCACGCTCCTCCAGTACAACCTCATCTCAGCCTCATTACATCTGCAAACACCCTATTTCTCAGTAATACCCCATTCACAGGTAGTAAGGGTCTGCAGACATATCTCTTGGGGGGTAAAAAATTAACCCACTACCTGCTCTTAGACTATACTACACAGGAGACCATCCCTCTCCCAAGAACACATCACAGGACAGATCTGGTCATAAGTGGCACGTCTTTCCCTTGTTGCCGTGCCTGCCGGGAAGCCCAGAGCTGAGGTCACCCCTCCATGAAAATCATTCTCTGAATAGACCCGCCTCAGTCTTGACCTCTGCTCCTATGGTCCTTAATGATTTCATTTTGTGTGTTTTTTTTGTTTTGTCTTGTTCTGTTTTTTGAGATAGACTTTAGTTCTGTTCCCCCTGCTGGAGCTCAATGACGTGATTTCACCTCTGTCGCCCAGGCTGGAGTGCAGTGGCAGCATCTCGGCTCACTGCAAGCTCCGCATCCTGAGTTCAAGCGATTCTCCTGCCTCAGCCTCCCGAGTAGCTGGGATTACAGGCACCTGTCACCACACCCGGCTAATTTTTGTATTTTTTATTTTTAGTAGAGATGGGGTTTTTGCCATTTTGGCCAGGCTTGTCTCGAACCCCTAACCTCAGGTGATCACCCTGCCTTGGCCTCCCAGAGTGCTGAGATGACAGACGTGAGCCGCCGGGCCCTGCCATTTTATGTGTTTTGTTGTAAGCCTTCTCAGGATTTTGGAAAGATGATGATGAACGAATGAAGAAATGAAAGTTTAAAAGGTAGAAACAAAAAGAAAGTAAAGGCCGGGCACGCTGGCTCACGCCTGTCATCCCAGCACTTTGGGAGGCCGAGGCAGGAGGATCACTGAAGCCCAGAATTTAAACAGCAGCCTGGGCAACATAGCGACACCACGTCTTGACAAAGGCACAAAAATATTAGCCTGGCGTGGTGCATGCATCTGTGGTCCCAGCTACTCAGAAGGCTGAGGCGGGAGGATAGCGTGAGCCAGGGAGTTGGAGGCTGCTGTGAGCTCTGATTGCACCAGTGCACTCCAGTCTGAGTGACAGAAAAAGACCCTAGTTCTTTAAGAAGAAAAGAAAGAAAGAAAGAAAGAGAAAGAAAGAGTAAGAAAGAAAGAAAAAAGAGAAATAGAAAGAAAGAAAGAAGAAGGAAGGACTAAGGAAGGAAAAAGGAAAAAGAAAGAAAGAAAGGAAGGAAGATGAGAAAGAAAGAAATAGAAAGAAAGAGAAAGAAAGAAAGGGAGAGAGAGAGAAAGGAAAGAAAGAAGAAAGAAAGAAGAGAGAGAAAGAAAAAAGGAGGAAGGAAAGAAAGAAAGAAAGAAAAGAAAGAAGGAAAGAAAGAAGAAAGGAAGACAGAGAGAGAAAGAAAGAAAAGAAAGAAGAAAAGAAAGAAAGAAGAAGAGAAAGAAAGAAAAAAGAGAAAGAAGAAAAAGTAAGGAAGGAAGGAAAAAATAAAAAGAAAGAGAAAGAAAGGAAGGGAGAGAGAGAGAAAGGAAAGAAAGAAAGAAGAGAAAGAAAGAAAAAAGGAGGAAGGAAAGAAAGAAAGAAAAGAAAGAAGGAAAGAAAGAAGAAAGGAAGACAGAGAAAAACAAAGAAAAGAAAGAATAAAAGAAAGAGATAAAAAGAGAAAGAAAGAAAAAAGAGAAAGAAGAAAAAGTAAGGAAGGAAGGAAAGAATAAAAAGAAAGAAAGAGAAAGAAAGGAAGAGAGAGAGAGAAAGGAAAGAAAGAGAAAAAGAAAAGAAGGAAGAAAGAAGGAAGGAAGGAAGAAAGAAAGGAAAAGAGAAAGAAGAGAAAGAAAGCAAAATAGAAGGAAGGAAGGAAAGAAAGAGGAAAGGAAGACAGAGAAAGAAAGAAAAAGAAAAGCAAAGAAGGAAAGCAGAAGAAAAAGAAAGAAGAAGAAAGAAAAGAAATAAAGAAAGAAAGAAAGAGGAAAGAAAGAAGAAAGAAAGAAAGAAAGAGAAAGAGAAAAGGAAGGAAGGGAAAAGGAAGGGAGGAAAGAAGAAAGGAAGGAAGAAAGGGAGGAAAGAAGGAAAGAAGGAAGGGAGGAAGGGAGGGAGGAAGGGAGGGACAATTCAGGCCCTGGTGGCAACTGTGTAAGTCCCGGTTCCCTGATCTTGATAAATTCAGCCACCATCAGGGCCAAACCCAGGCTCCCCCGCGTCCCTGCATTCCCCTAACCCTCCTGGACCATTTCTGAGTGGCCCCATTGCCTGGCTGTGGATTCCTCCAGGGATCCGCTGGGTCCATGTCCCAGCTCTGCGATAGAGCAGCAGCCCCAGGTTACCACACTCAGCCTTTTTTTTTTCTTTTTCTTTTTCTTTCTTTTTTCCTTTTTGAGAGAGAGAGAGGGAGAGCCCTGTTTCCTGAGAACCCGTTACACATGTGGCGAGCTAATCTCCCTCCTGAAAGGAGAGCTGTGTTCCTGGAAGCCTGACTTCCGAGGTATACCTGGGCAAGGCCATTTTTCACTGTCGGCCCGGTTAGATGATACCTTCCAAGGGTGGATTTAGAAGGAGAAGGGTGCCACAACCTGTCTTCTCACAAGCTGCTTTGTTCTGCTGGAGAGAGCAGGCGCGTGACCCCCGGGTAGGGCCCATCCAGCGTCTGGAAGCCTTTTGTCTCTTTATGACGATGTGTCCGGGAGGGAGCTGGCTCTGGCTGCTTGTTGGAGGAGCAGCCTGTGTTTCACGAATGAACCTGACCATAAAAAACATCCAAGAGCGAGGGGAATTCGATCCAGTGCTACCTGAGGCCCCACAGGTGTGATGACGGCCACTTTAGGGCCGGGGCCCAGTTCCTTGCTGGGAAACTGAACAGAGAAGCAGATTTTTAAGGTCAGGGTGCAAGGCGCTTTTTATAAAAATGCAAGTGAGGGCCGGACACAATGACTCACGCCTGTCATCCCAGCCCTTTGGGAGGCTGAGAAGGGCAGATCACGAGGTCAGGAGTTCAAGACCAGCCTGGCCAAGATGGTGAAACCCCAACTCTACTAAAAATACAAAAATGAGCCGGGTGTGGTGGCGGGTGCCTGTAATCCCAGCTACTCGGGAGGCTGAGGCAGGAGAATCGCTTGAACCCGGGAGGCGGAGGTTGCAGTGAGCCGAGATCGCGCCATTGCACTCCAGTCTGGGCGACAAGAGCAAAACTCCGTCTCATAAAATAAAGTAAAATAAAATAAAATAAAATAAAATAAAATGCCAGTGATGTGACAATACGCTGAACCCTGGGTTGGACCTGTGGGATAGTGAAGGAACGTGGAGACTGGGAGAGCCGTGGATATCAGAGACAAAAGGAGGGAAGAGGGCCGGGCGCGGTGGCTCACGCCTGTCATCCCAGCACTTTGGGAGGCTGAGGAGGGTGGATCACGAGGTCAGGAGATCGAGACCTTCCTGGCCAACACGGTGAAACCCCGTCTCTACTAAAAATACAAAAAATTAGCCGGGCGTGGTGGCAGGTGCCTGTAATCCCAGCTACTCGGGAGGCTGAGGCAGGAGAATCACTTGAACCTGGGAGGCAGAGGTTGCAGTGAGCTGAGATGGCACCACTGCACTCCAGCCTGGGCGACAGAGCCAGACTGCGTCTCAAAATAATATAAAATAGAATGCCAGTGAGATGACAATGCGCTGAACCCCGGGTTGAACCTGTGGGATAGTAAAGGAACATGGAGGCTGGGAGAACCGTGGATATCAGAGACAAAAGGAGGCAAAACGTGTCTTGTAACTGGACGAAAGCGTGTGGAGATGCTGGGGTGGAGAGGAGGTTTATGCAAAGATTTGGCACCAGGTCCTGGGGATGCCAAGTTCCAAGGGCAACCGGATTTCGGAGTTCGGAGAGCTTGGGACCCACGCGGCCAGCAGCCAGCCTCAGGGCTTGGTGAGAAGAGCCAGAAATGTTCATCCTCTGGTCGTGGACATTGAGTCCCCAGGGCAGCCGCCCACTGCTCTGATGTCTGTGGGTTCAGACAGACCCTCTGGCCA
The DNA here is from genome assembly GCF_028885625.2 of Pongo pygmaeus. Taxonomy (NCBI): domain Eukaryota; kingdom Metazoa; phylum Chordata; class Mammalia; order Primates; family Hominidae; genus Pongo; species Pongo pygmaeus. Next base: position 445,039 of record NC_072397.2, read on the forward strand.
CTTCTCCACCGGGAGGCCTGCTCTTGTCTGCACCAGAAAGACGGATTACTCCCTGGAAGTCTGTGCCCATGTGCGTTCCCTCTGCAGGGACATGGGACACCCAGGAAGAAAAGGCCATTCAGGCAGCCCCCAACAGTAGAACTGCCAGCTCCTCGTTTCAACGTGGAAGGTGCCTGTGAGATGAATCCCTCCTTGTATCGAACCCCAAACCTCTCCTTTCTACTCCCCAACAGTAGCACTACCAGCTTTTGGTTCTGATGTGGAGGGTGTCTGCAAGATGAATACCTCCTTCTCTGGAACCCCAAATCTTTCCTTTCTACCCCCCAAAGGTAGAACTCTCAGCTTTTGGTTCTGATGTGGAGGGTGTCTATGAGATGTTTACCTCCTTGTCTCAAACCCCAAACCTCTCCTTTCTACCCCCGAAAGGTAGAACTCCCAGTATTTAGTTCCTATGTGGAGGGTGTGTATGAGATGAATACCTCCTTGTCTGGAACCCCAAATCTTTCCTTTCTACGCCCCAACAGTGGAACTTTTCCCAGCATTTGGTTCTGAGGTGGAGGGTGTGTACGAGATGAATACCTCCTCGTCTCAAACCCCAAACTTTCCTTTCTACCTCCCAACAGTAGAACTACCAGCTTTTGGTCCTGATGTGGAAGGTGTCTACGAGATGTTTACCTCCTCGTCTCAAACCTCAAACCTTTTCTTTTTACCCCCAAAAGTAGAACTCCCAGCATTTGGTTCCTATGTGGAGGGTGCGTGTGAGATGAATACCTCCTCGTCTCAAACCCCAAACCTCTCCTTTCTACCCCCCAACAGTAGAACTACCAGCTTTTGGTTCTGATGTGGAGGGTGTCTGCAAGATGAATACCTCCTTGTCTGGAACCCCAAATCTTTCCTTTCTACCCCCCAAAGGTAGAACTCTCAGCTTTTGGTTCTGATGTGGAGGGTGCGTGTGAGATGAATACCTCCTTCTCTGGAACCCCAAATCTTTCCTTTCTACGCCCCAACAGTGGAACTTTTCCCAGCATTTGGTTCTGAGGTGGAGGGTGCGTGTGAGATGAATACCTCCTTGTCTCAAACCCCGAACCTCTCCTTTCTACCTCCCAACAGTAGAACTACCAGCTTTTGGTTCTGATGTGGAGGGTGTCTGCAAGATGAATACCTCCTTGTCTGGAACCCCAAATCTTTCCTTTCTACCCCCAAAGGTAGAACTCCCAGTATTTAGTTCCTATGTGGAGGGTGCGTGTGAGATGAATACCTCCTTCTCTGGAACCCCAAATCTTTCCTTTCTACGCCCCAACAGTGGAACTTTTCCCAGCATTTGGTTCTGAGGTGGAGGGTGCGTGTGAGATGAATACCTCCTCGTCTCAAACCCCAAACCTCTCCTTTCTACCCCCCAACAGTAGAACTACCAGCTTTTGGTCCTGACGTGGAGGGTGTCTGCAAGATGTACACCTCCTTGTCTGGAACCCCAAATCTTTCCCTTCTGCCCCCAATGGTGGAACTTCTCCCAGCATTTTGTTCCGAGGTGGAGGGTGTCTGGGAGACGTATACCTCCTTGTCTCGAACCCCAAACCTTCCGTTTCTGCCATTTCTGGGACTCTTCCAAGGGGAAATAAGAAAGGCGTTGACGGAAGATTCTGAAGGCGTGTGTGCATTCACAAGGCTGCTCAGAGACACTCTCAGATTCACGCCGCCTGGCCAGGGGCCCGGCCAAAAAGGAGGAAGAACAGAAACTCCCATTCCTAAAGATGAAAGGCTGGAGCATTAGCTGGAACCCGCCACTTCAGAACCATAAACCGAGTGTCTGGCTGCAGAAAGAGCTGTCAAACATGATAAAGACGCCGTTCAACCGTTTTAAACAGCCGGCCCCCCTCTCCTTGGGTAGACGCCATTGTGGAAGACGGGACGTAAAACACACAACTGTCACTCTGCATTAGAGACTGGAGGGTTTTGCTACGCAGTTTTCAAGATCAGCAATTACTGCCCTGACAGGCACGCGATTGTTTCCAGCTAATATTTCCTGCTTGCTTTCAAAGCACGTGCCTGTGGGCATGTGTGTGTGTGTGCACGTGTGCATGTGTCTGTGTGTGTGCACGTGTGTTCTGTGTGTGCGTACGTGTGTGTGCACGTCTTTGTCTCTGTGTGTGCACGTGTGTGTGTCTGTGTGTGTGCGTGCACACGCACAGGCTCTCAACATTCCTGCAGGCACTGGTGTCTTCGTGTCTTGCAAAGTGTAGAGGTGCCTGAGGTATGCGATTGTTTCCAGTTAATATTTCCTGCTTTTAAAGCACGTGCTTGTGGGCATGGGTGTGTGTGTCTGTGTCTGTGTGTGTGCACGCACGTGTGTGTCTCTGTGTGTGCACGTGAGTGTCTCTGTGTGTGTGCATGTGTGCGTGTCTCTGTGTGTGTGTGTGTGTGTGTGTGCAGGCTTTCCTGGTTCAACATTCCTGCAGGCACTGGTGTCTTCGTGTCTTGCAAAGTGTAGAGGTGCCTGAGGTATGCGATTGTTTCCAGTTAATATTTCCTGCTTTTAAAGCACGTGCTTGTGGGCATGTGTGTGTGTGTCTGTGTCTGTGTGTGTGCACGCACGTGTGTGTCTCTGTGTGTGCACGTGTGTGTCTCTGTGTGTGTGCATGTGTGCGTGTCTGTGTGTGTGTGTGTGTGTGTGTGCAGGCTCTCCTGGTTCAACATTCCTGCAGGCACTGGTGTCTTCACGTTTTGCAAAGTGCAGAGGTGCCTGAATTACCTCGAGTCTGCCCAGAACTCAAACACACACGTACCCAGGGTGGCTTCCGTGGAGATGCTTTGCAGGGATGGAAACAGCTTCCGGAGATGTCTGGCTTGGGCTGTGTCCATCAGCAAACATGCATTGGAGGCTTCTTTTTTTTTTTTTTGGAGATGGTGTCTCGCTTTGTTGCCCAGGCTGGAGTGCAGTGGCACAACCTTGGCTCACGCAACCTCTGCCTCCCGGGTTCAAGCGATTCTCCTGCCTCAGCCTCCTGAGTAGCTGGGATTACAGGCGTGCATCACCACGCCCAGCTAATTTTTGTATATTTAGTACAGACAGGGTTTCACCGTCTTGGCCAGGCTGGTCTTGAACTCCTGACCTTATGATTCACCCGCCTCAGCCTCCCAAAGTGCTGGGATGACAGGCGTGAGCCACCGCGCCCGACCTACTTATAAACAGCAGAAATTTAGTTTCACCGTTCTGGAGGCTGGAAATGCCAGATCAAGGCCTGGCAGGGTCAGCGCCTACTGAGAACCGACTTCCTAGTTCATAGACGGCGCCTTTTCACTGTGCCCTTATGTGGTGGAAGGGGCGAGGAAGCTCTCTGGGGTTCCTTTTCTAAGGGCACTGATCCCATTCATGAGAGGGTCCCACCTCCTAACACCATCCCTCAGGGGTGAGGATTCAATGTGGGAATTTAGGGGCCATGCAAACATTCAGTTCACTGCAGGCACCTTTTTTTCCATGCCGGTGGATGGCAGAGCCGGCTACACAGTTTGTGGGGTGCAGAACAAAAGAAGGATCTTTTGTTCTAAAAGTGACTGAGGGTTTTAAGATGACAACCTCTTAGCATTCAACAAAGCACAGGGCCCGTCCTGGTGCGATTTCTGTCCAATCATACAGCTTGCACGTCCACGAAGCCAGCCCTGGGTGGGGAAGACACATATGTGTCTGGATGAAATGTCTCCAATTCATGCCTTCTAGGTAAATTCCAGAGGGCTGATGTAGGTACACCAGGCAGAGAGAGACTTAGAAAGAGAGAGAGAGAAAGGGAGAGAGAGAGACAGAGAGAGAAAGAGGCAGACACAGAAAGAGAGAGAAAGAGCAGGAGAGAGAGAAAGGGAAAGAGAGAAAGAAAGGAAGAGAGAGAGAGACGGAGAGAAGAGACAGAGAGAAAGACACAGAGAAAGAGAGGGAGAGAGAGAAAGAGAGAGACAGAGAGAGAAAGAGAGAGAGAAGAAAAGAGAGAGAAAGAGACAGAAACAGAGACAAAAAGAGAGAGAGACAGAGAGAGAAAGAGAGAGGGAGAGAGAGATGAGAAAGAAAGAGAAAGAAAGAGAACGGTGATCAGGCCACTTATAATAATAAGAAAAAGAGAGAGAGAAAGAGAGAAAGAGAGGGAGGGAGAGAAGGAGCAAGAGAGGTAGAAGGAGAAAGGAAGAGAGAAAGAGGAGGGAAAAGAGAGAGAAAGAGCGAGAGAGAAAGAAGGAGAGAGAAAGAGAGAGAGAAAGGGAGACAGATAAAGGGAAAGACGCAGGAATAAAGAAAGAGAGGGAGAGAAGAGAGAGAGACAGAGAGAAAAACACACACACACAGAGAAAGAGGCAGAGAGAGAAAGCGAGAGAGAGAAAGAGAGACAGAGGGAAAGAGACACAGAGAAATAGAGACAGAGAGAGAGAGAGGAAGAGAGCGAGGAAGAGAGAGACACAGAAAGAGAGACAAAACGAAAGAAAGATAAAGAGAGTGGTGATCATGCCACTTATAATAATAAGAAAGAGAGAGAGAGACAAAGAGAGGGAGAGAGAGAAAGAGCGAGAGAGGTAGAAAGAGAAAGGAAGAGAGAGAAGGAGAGAAAAGAGAGAGAAAGAGGGGGAGAAAGAGAGATACAGAGAGAGTAAGAGAGAGAGAGAAAGAAAGAGAGAGATAGGGCCTGGCACGGTGGCTCACACCTGTCATCCCAGCACTTTGGGAGGCCGAGGCAGGCAGATCAGGAGGTGAGGAGATCGAGACCATCCTGGGTAACACGGTGAAACCCCGTCTCTACTAAAAATACAAAAAAATTATCTGGGTGTGGTGGCGGGCGCCTGTGGTCCCAGCTACTCGGGAGGCTGAGGCAGGAGAATGGCAGGAACCCGGAAGGCAGAGCTTGCAGTGAGCCGAGATCACACCACTGCACTCTGGCCTGGGTGAAAGAGCGAGACTCTGTCTCAAAAAAAAAAGAAAAAAAAAAAAAGAGAGAAAGACAGAAACAGAGACAAGGAGAGACAGAGAGAAAGAGAGAGAGATCTGGGGCAACTTCTGAGATGCAAACAGGAACCGAGATGGAAACCTGTAGGATCCTAAGCAAAGAAGTGGATTAAAATCATCCACGGTTTACGAGTAGCATTGGATACAGTCAGAGCTCACAGAGTCAGAACACGGAAAGAAAAAATTCCATTGAATGCATTAATGACCTGTCCATGGCAAAATCCTTCCTGCATAGAACATGCAAAGTCAAAGCATTCGACCAAACTAGAACATGCAAAGTCAAAGCATTCGACCAAACTAGAACATGCAAAGTCAAAGCATTCGACCAAACCAGAACATGCAAAGTCAAAGCATTCGACCAAACCAGAACATGCAAAGTCAAAGCATTCGACCAAACCAGAACATGCAAAGTCAAAGCATTCGACCAAACCAGAACATGCAAAGTCAAAGCATTCGACCAAACCAGAACATGCAAAGTCAAAGCATTCGACCAAACTAGAACATGCAAAGTCAAAGCATTCGACCAAACCAGAACATGCAAAGTCAAAGCATTCGACCAAACTAGAACATGCAAAGTCAAAGCATTCGACCAAACTAGAACATGCAAAGTCAAAGCATTCGACCAAACCAGAACATGCAAAGTCAAAGCATTCGACCAAACTAGAACATGCAAAGTCAAAGCATTCGACCAAACTAGAACATGCAAAGTCAAAGCATTCGACCAAACTAGAACATGCAAAGTCAAAGCATTCGGCCAAACACCCTTGGATTCTTGGTTCAACTGGAGTTGCTGATTTGATTCTTCAAACAAAATTGCTTTTTAATTTTATGAAGGCTAAAGTGCATCTCGCACGTCGCCCAAGACAACGCACGTGATCTGTTTGGTTACAACGTGGGTCCGTGGACGCCTAGCCGTCTTTCTTGCAGATTCAGGCAAGAGCCACCTCAAATGATGGGCTTTTCATCATGCGTACACCTGTGCTAAGATTGTCTCAGAATCATGATTGTCTTAGAATCATTATGGCTGTTTTAGAAGAAACTCTGTCACCCAGGCTAGAGTGCAGCGGTGTGATCACAGCTCACTGCAACCTCAACCCCTCGGGGCTGAAGCAATCCTCCTACCTCAGCCTCCCAAGTAGCTGGGACTACTGGTGTGTGACATGTACCCAGGTGATTTTTGTATTTTTTTCTTTTTTTTCTTTTTTAAGAGATGGGGTGTTGCTATGTTGCCTAAGCTGGACTCGAACTTCTGAGCTCATGGCCTCTGCCCTCCTCAGCCTCCCAAAGCGCTGGGATTACAGGTGTGAGCCACTGCGTCTCCCGCCAGAATCGTATTTTGGAAATATATTTGGAAAACCATTCAGGCTCCAGCGTGGAGACTGGATTGCCGCGGAGGGCTGGTTTAACAGGAGGAAGAGATATCCAGAGGCAAGAGTTGCCTCCTCTGGGAAGGAGGTGGTAGCTGTCAGAACAGCGCTGGCCCGTGGAAGGCAGAGAACGAGATGCATTTCAATGGGGCTGTATTGAGAGGCTGGAATGGGTGATTGTAGTGTCTTTTGGTTCACAAGTGTGGGCCATTGTGATAAAATCACCAAGGAGTTCAGAGCCAACTTCATTGTTCAGAGCCAGGCATTGCATGGGGCTGCTAGCAGGGGTGGGAATAGAACACAGAACCTCCAACATGCTTCCTGCTACCGGTGTCATGAAGCCAAATGTCCGCTGAGATGGACAGCAACCGTCCCACACACCCCTGTTTGAAATGCTTGTTCCCCGGTGCCTTCAAGAAATAGCACTTGAACATAAATTTAATTTATTTAGTAAGGCCATTTTTATGCTTTCTGCAGAAAGGATACACTCGCCAGCAGGTTTGCCGTGAGAATACAGCGAACAAAGGGGACAGGGTCATTTATAACCTGAAGTGTCCACCCTACTGCCGTGTCCGGTTTCCGTTGGCTGGAACAGGACCTCACATTCTGTATTTGTCCCGATTGGTTAGCAACTTAGAACTTTTAAAAAGAGGCAAAGGTAGAGGAGAACAAAGGAAGGAGGAAGTAACTTGTGGAATGTTGAGAAACGTAAAAACACTTTTAAATAAGGAAGAGGAACAGGCTATGACCTAATGCTCGCTTGGACAAGTACAAGCATTCCAGGACAAATATTTGGGAGCTAAGAACACCAAGTACGTTGATTTCTTTATTACGGCCAGCAGGTATTTAAGAACGTTAGCACAGGTCTTTGCATACATTTTACTTCTAAGAGAAGTTACTATCTATTCTTAATTACACGGGGAGGGACGTCTTTGAAGAGGAACCTCTATTTTACTTTTTACACCCCAAAATCAACCTCTCAGTGCCTCAACCCAAGGCAAAAAAAAAATGCACCAACTACCTTCATTTTTTTTTAGATGACTGTGGTCAGAACTGTTGCAAAGTAGACCCTCATTCTGCAAGGAGCTCCTATAACCCTGATGCTAAGAGAACGCAGAGTGTTTTCTTTCCTTTTCTTTCTTTCTTTCCTTTTTTTTTTTTTTTTTTTTTTTTTTGACATACGTTGTAAATTTTTCCCCCCCGTCTGGCTCTGTTCCACTCTGGATTTGATTAATTACCAAGGTGTTTGGAAACGCTCTGTGCTGTGGGGACTAGGCAATTGATTTACAAAGTGTGTACACGGTCTTTCATTCAACAATTGTAAATTCCTATCAAAGGAAGTCATTTGCACGAGCGTTCCGGTTCACAGATTCTAGCCAAAGTCCCCATGTTGGGGACACAACCCATTTTTCTTAACATAAGTGTGTTGGTTTCAATATGATTGCAATTATTATACACAGACACCGTGGCCTCTAAGTTCACGCTGCAGATAAACAATGACAAGCTGTGTTTTGCAGGTTTTTGGCTAAACCAACTGACAGGGTTTGGCTGTGTCCCCACCCAAATCTCATCTTCAGTTGTAGCTCCCACAGTTCCCACGTTCCATCGTAAGGACCCAGTGATAGGTAATTGAATCGTGGGGGCGGGGTTTTCCCGTGCTGTTCTCGCGATAGAGAATAAGTCTCACGAGATCTCACGGTTTTATAAAGGGGGAGGTTCCCTTCCACAAGCTTCTTGCCTGCTGCCATGGAAGACGTGGTTTTCCTCCCTCTTTGCCTTCCACCGGGATTGTGAGGCCTCCCCAGCTCTGCAGAACTGTGAGTCCATTAAAACTCTTTGCTTTATAAATTACCCAGTTTCAGATATGTCTTTCTTTCTCTTCTTTCTCTTTCTTTCTTTCCTTTCTCCCGTCCTTCTTTCTTTCCTTCCTTCCTTTTCTTTCCTTCTTTCTCTCTCTTTCTTTCTTTCTTTTTCCTCCTTTCTTTCTCTTTCTTTCTATTTATTTATTTTGAGACAAAGGGGTCTCTCTCTTTCTTTCTTCTTTCTTTCTTTCCTCCCTTCCTTCCTTTCCTCCTTTCTTTCTTTTTCTTTCTTTTTCTTTCTCTCTCTCTTTCTTTCTTTCTTCTTTTCCTCCTTTCCTTCCTTCCTTCCTTCTTTCTTCCTCTCTCTTTCTTTCTCTTCTTTCCTTCCTTCTTTCTTTCTTTCTCTTTCTTTCCTTCCTTCCTCCCGTCCTTCTTTCCTTCCTTCCTTCCCTTTCTCTTTCTTTCTTTCTTTCTTTCTGTTTCCTCCTTCCTTTCTCTTTCTTTCTTTTTCTTTCTTTCTATTCATTTATTTTGAGACAAAGGGGTCTCTCTCTTTCTTTCTTCTTTCTTCCTTTCCTCCTTTCTTTCTTTCTTTCTCTTTCTAACTTTTTCTTTCTCTCTCTCTTTCTTTCTTCCTTTCCTCCTTTCCTTCCTTCTTTCTTTCTTCCTTCCTTCTTCCTTCCTTCCTTCTTTCTTTCTCTCTCTCTTTCTTTCTTTTGTTTTTTTCTTTCTATTTATTTATTTTGAGACAGAGCCTTGCTCTGATGCCCAGGCTGGAGTGCAATGGCATGATCTCGGCTCACAGCAACCCCTGCCTCCAGGGTTCAAGCGATTCCCCTGCCTCAGCCTCCCGAGTAGCTGAATTTACAGGCATGCACCACCTCGCCTGGCTAATTTTGTGTTTTTAGTAGAGGCGGGATTTCACCATATTGGTCAGGCTGGTCTCAAACTCCTAACCTCAGGTGATCTGCCCGCCTCAGTCTCCCAAAGTGTTGGCATGACAGGCGTGAGCCACCATGCCTGGCCCCAGAAATGCCTTTATTAGCAGCATGAGCACAGACTAAGCTACCCACTCAAGCAGAGTTAAGAGTCGTTAATGCTTTCTTTGCTGCAGAGGCGTAGATGCTCTCGGAGGTGGTCAGCCTCGCCAAGCCATCTTTGAGTTTTTGCTCACGTATTCTTCCAAAAATATGGCAAAGTCTGTCCTGACCGTTTTCCCCCGGACCCCGGACGTTCACATCTCTCGATGAGGTTCTGACGGCTTGGAGTGATGGGCTGAGTCACGAATGCATCTCCTCTCCCAACATAACCAGGTGCTCTAATGAAATGAGTTTTATTCAAAGTCTCTGTCTCCTAATGCTGTGGGAAAACAAGATAAATGGAACAATTCTTCTAGCAAATGCATTGCACAAAACAGCAGCATATTGCTTATGAAGTTTAATTTCCTAATAGTTCATGAGGTGTAATTTACCTGCCTCTGCTTCTGGGGAAATGGATTCGGGCTCATGACAAGATGGAATGGGTACCCGTGATATTGCTTTTCTTGTTGAACTGCAGGATGAATCCAGTGAAATTTGCATGCTGCTGGAAGTCTGTGGAATTACAGCATTTCCCTTTTAACTTTTTATTGTGATTCTTATTATTGCATAGCCCCCGAGTATTCCGTGAACATGCTTTTATTTAATCAGCATTTTATTTAATCAGCATCCAATTTATTTTTATATGGTGCCAATATTGCCTGGACAAATGTAGATGTTTTGGTGCTTGAAGTATTTTGGTGCGTGGATTTTTTTTTTTTTTCAAAACTGAAATCACACAGAACTTCAGAGTTTGAGCTTTGCTTTGATAGGAGAATATGGCCAATTATGAGATGCAGATTAATGGCTGCCTGCTTTGTGTTGCATCTTCTATTTTAGAATGAACAAGTGTTGGCCAGGAGCAGTGGCTCACGCTTGTAATCCCAGCAATTTGGGAGGCCAAGGCAGGTGGATTACCAGGTCAGGATTTCGAGACCATCCTGGCCAACATGGTGAAACTCCGTCTCTACTAAAATTACAAAAATTAGCCAGGGGTTGTGGTGCACACCTGTAATCTCAGCTACTCAGGAGGCTGAGGCAGAAGAATTGCTTGAACCCAGGAGACAGAGGTTGCAGTGAGCCGAGATTGTGCCACTGCACTGCAGCCTGGGCGGCAGGGCGAGACTCTGTCTCCAAAAAAAAAAGAATGAACAAGTGTTTATACTTATTTTAGCAACTAGCAAATTATACATAAAGTACCACAAATCTCTAGTGATGAACAATAAGTAAAAGGGTGGTTTCACTGTTGCATTTTGTTTATGACAGTTAAAAATTGCCAGGTGTGGTCGGGCGCGGTGGCTCACGCCTGTAATCCCAGCACTTTGGGAGGCCGAGGCAGGCGGATCACGAGGTCGGGAGATCGAGACTATCCTGGCTAATACAGTGAAACCCCATCTCTAGCAAAAATACAAAAAAATTAGCGGGCGTGGTGGCGGGCGCCTGTAGTACCAGCTACTCGGGAGGCTGAGGCAGGAGAATCACTTGAACCTGGGAGGCAGAGGTTGCAGTGAGCCGAGATCGCGCCACTGCACTCCAGCCTGGGAGACAGAGCGAGACTCCATCTCAAAAAAAAAAAAAAAGGAGAGAAAACTGCAAATCTACCAGATGCAGTGAGTCATACCTGTAATCCCTGCACTTTGGGAGGCCGAGGTGGGTGGATTGCCTGATCCCAGGAGTTCCAGACCAGCCCAGGTGAGACCCTGTTTGTACAAAAATCAAAAATGAAAAAAAAATTAACCAGGCTTTGGCGTATGCCTGTGGTTCCAGCTACTCAGGAGGCTGAGGCAGGAGGATGGCTTCAGCCCAGGAGCTTGCAGTGAGCCGAGATTGCACCACTGCTCTCCAGCCCTGGGCCACAGGGTGAGACCCTGTCTCAAAAGAAAACAAACACACCCAGAAACTACAAATCACACTTTAGAAAGGGAAGCCCAGGCTAGGTGCGGTGGCTCACAGCTGTCATCCCAGCACTTTGGGAGGCCAAGGACGGCAGATCCAAAGGTCGAGTTCGAGACCAGTCTGACCAACATAGTGAAACACCGCCTCTACTAAAAATACAAAAAAAGTTAGCTGGGTGTGGTGGCAGGTGCCTGTAATCCCAGCTACTTGGGAGGCTGAGGCAGGAGGATCACTTAAACCTGGAAGGCGGAGGTTGTAGTTAGCGGGGCTTGTGCCATTGCACTCCAGCCTGGGCAACAGTGTGAGACTCCATCTCAAAAATAAAATAAAATAAGGCCGGGCGCAGTGGCTCACGCCTGTAATCCCAGCACTTTGGGAGGCCGAGGCAGGTGGATCACAAGGTCAGGAGATCGAGACCATCCTGGCTAACACAGTGAAACTCTGTGTCTACTAAAAATACAAAAAATTAGCCAGGCATGGTGGCGGGTGCCTGTAATCCCAGCTACTCGGGAGGCTGAGGCAGGAGAATTTCTTGAAACCAGGAGGTGGAGGTTGCAGTCTCTACTAAAAATACAAAAAAATTAGCCAGGCGTGGTGGTGGGTGCCTGTAGTCCCAGCTACTTGGGAGGCTGAGGCAGGAGAATCTGTTGAACCCTGGAGGCAGAGGTTGCAGTTAGTGGAGCTCGTGCTACTACACTCCAGCCTTGGAAACAGTGTGAGACTCCGTATCAAAAATAAAATAAAATAAAATAAAATAACAAGGGAAGCCCATGTGTGATCACCACGGCTGTCTGCTCAGCATCACTCCTGGGCTCCACCCATCAGAAATGCCTCTCAGATGTACAGACATGGGCTAGAAAGCTGGTAACCCAATTTCCCCACAGGAAGCTCATTCTCACCTTGGGTTGACTTTGCCTTTCTCATCTCAGAGTCTTCCCTGGGGACCTGTCACCCCAGAGCTGGTCCCCTGAGCTCAGCTGGTCTTCAGCATCCAGTTAGTGCTTCGTAGGTACTTATGTACTTAGTAGGTACTTACGTGCTTAGTAGGAGCTTATGTGCTTACTAGGAGCTCACGTGCTTAGTAGGTGCTCTCGTGCTTAGTAGGAGCTTATGTGCTTACTAGGAGCTCACGTGCTTAGTAGGTGCTCTCGTGCTTAGTAGGAGCTTATGTGCTTACTAGGAGCTCACGTGCTTAGTAGGTGCTCACGTGCTTAGTAGGCGCTTATGTGCTTACCAGGAGCTCACGTGCTTAGTAGGTGCTCACATGCTTAGTAGGCACTTATGTGCTTACTAGGAGCTCACGTGCTTAGTAGGTGCTCACATGCTTAGTAGGTGCTTATGTGCTTACTAGGAGCTCATGTGCTTAGTAGGTGCTCACATGCTTAGTAGGCACTTATGTGCTTACTAGGAGCTCACGTGCTTAGTAGGTGCTCACATGCTTAGTAGGTGCTTATGTGCTTAGGAGCTTATGTGCTTACTAGGAGCTCACATGCTTAGTAGGTGCTCACGTGCTTAGTAGGAGCTTATGTGCTTACTAGGAGCTCACGTGCTTAGTAGGTGCTCACGTGCTTAGTAGGCGCTTATGTGCTTACCAGGAGCTCACGTGCTTAGTAGGTGCTCACATGCTTAGTAGGTGCTCACATGCTTAGTAGGCACTTATGTGCTTACTAGGAGCTCACGTGCTTAGTAGGTGCTCACATGCTTAGTAGGTGCTTATGTGCTTACTAGGAGCTCATGTGCTTAGTAGGTGCTCACATGCTTAGTAGGCACTTATGTGCTTACTAGGAGCTCACGTGCTTAGTAGGTGCTCACATGCTTAGTAGGTGCTTATGTGCTTAGGAGCTTATGTGCTTACTAGGAGCTCACATGCTTAGTAGGTGCTCACGTGCTTAGTAGGAGCTTATGTGCTTACTAGGAGCTCACGTGCTTAGTAGGTGCTCACGTGCTTAGTAGGAGCTTATGTGCTTACTAGGAGCTCACGTGCTTAGTAGGTGCTCACGTGCTTAGTAGGAGCTTATGTGCTTACTAGGAGCTCACGTGCTTAGTAGGTGCTCACGTGCTTAGTAGGAGCTTATGTGCTTACTAGGAGCTCATGTGCTTAGTAGGTGCTCACATGCTTAGTAGGCGCTTATGTGCTTACCAGGAGCTCACGTGTTTAGTAGGTGCTCACATGCTTAGTAGGTGCTCACATGCTTAGTAGGCACTTATGTGCTTACTAGGAGCTCACGTGCTTAGTAGGTGCTCACATGCTTAGTAGGTGCTTATGTGCTTACTAGGAGCTCATGTGCTTAGTAGGTGCTCACATGCTTAGTAGGCACTTATGTGCTTACTAGGAGCTCACGTGCTTAGTAGGTGCTCACATGCTTAGTAGGAGCTTATGTGCTTACTAGGAGCTCACATGCTTAGTAGGTGCTCACGTGCTTAGTAGGTGCTTATGTGCTTAGGAGCTTATGTGCTTACTAGGAGCTCACATGCTTAGTAGGTGCTTATGTGCTTACTAGGAGCTCACATGCTTAGTAGGTGCTTATGTGTTTAGGAGCTTATGTGCTTAGTAGGAGCTCACGTGCTTAGTAGGTGCTTATGTGCTTAGGAGCTTATGTGCTTACTAGGAGCTCACATGCTTGGCAGGACCTTATTGCTCAATAGGTGCTCACGTGCTTAGTAGGGGCTCATGTGCTTAGTAGGTGCTCACATGCTTAGTAGGAACTCGTGTGCTTAGCAGGAGCTCATGTGCTTAGTAGGCCCTTATGTGCTTAGTAGGAGCTCATGTGCATAGGTGCTTACATGCTTAATAAGAGCTCACGTGCTTAGTAGGTTTTAATGTGCTTAGTAGGAGCTCTTGTGCTTAGTAGGAGTTCACTAGGACCTTACATGTTTAGCAGGAGCTCACATTCTTAGTAGGGGCTTATGTGCTTAGTAGGAGCTCATGAGCTTAGTAGGTACTCACATGCTTAGTAAGAACTTATGTGCTTAGTAACAGCTCACATGCTTAGTAGGTGCTTTTATGCTTAGTAGGAGCTTATGTGCTCAGTAGGAGCTCACAGGCTTAGTAGGTGCTTACATGCTTAATAGGAGCTCATGAGCTTAGTAGGGGCTCATGTGTTTAGTAGGTTTTTATGTGCTTAGTAGGAGCTCATGTGCATAGGTGCTTACATGCTTAGTAGGAGCTCACATGGTTAGTAGGAACTTGCGTGCTTAGCAGGCGATCACGTGCTCAGTAGGTTTTTATGTGCTTCGTAGGAGCTCATGTGCTTAGTAGGAGCTTATGAGCTTAGTAGGTCCTTCTGTGCTTAGTAGGCATTCATGTGCTTAGTGGGTGCTATGTGCTTAGTAGGAGCTCACGTGGTTAGTAGGAGCTTATATGCTTAGCAGGTCCTTATGTGCTTGCTTACTCGGAGCTTATGTGCTTAGTAGGAGCTCACATGCGTAGTAGGAACTTATGTGCTTAGCAGGAGCTCACGTGCTTAGTAGGTTTTTATGTGCTTAGTAGGAGCTCACATGCTTAGTAGGAGCTTATGAGCTTAGTAAGTCCTTCCGTGCTTAGTAGGAGCTCATGTGCTTAGTGGGTGCTATGTGCTTAGTAGGAGCTCATATGGTTAGGAGCTTATGTGCTTAGCAGGTCCTTATGAGCTTAGTAGGTACTTCCATGCTTAGTAGGCCCTCATGTGCTTAGTGGGTGCTCCGTGCTTAGTAGGAGCTCAAGTGGTTAGTAGGAGCTTATGTGCTTAGTTGCTGCTTATGTGCTTAGTAGGAGCTTACATACTTAGTAGGAGCTTGCACATTGATGGTCTGGGAGCCTTCAGAGGCTGCCCTCATGCGTATTTGTAATTAAAAGGTAAATTAGGCCTGGTGTGCCTGGGGTACAAATTAGGATGCTTCACGCCTGGAATCCCAGTGCTTGGGGCAGCTGAGGTAGGAGAAATGCTTAAGACCAGCAGTTTGAAACCAGCCTGGGCAACATAGCAAGACCCCATCTCTACAAAAATAAATTACCAGACTTGGTGGTGGGCACCTGTAATCCCAGCTACTTGGGAGGCTGAAGCAGGAGGATGGCTTGAGTCCAGGAGGTCAAGGCTGCAGTGAGCTGTGATTGCACCACTGCACTCCAGCCTGGACGATAGAGCCGGATCCGTCTCTAAAAGCAAAGGAAACCTGTTGTCCTGTTGAGTAATTAATCCCCACCAGTGAGGTCCCTGCACACCCACCCTGTCCTGTCTGTATTTTGAGAAGGACGACGAGTTGATTAACAACGATAGACTGGATTAAGAAAATGTGGCACATAGACACCATGGAATACTATGCGGCCATAAAAAATGATGAGTTCATGTCCTTTGTAGGGACATGGATGAAGCTGGAAACCATCATTCTCAGCAAACTATTGCAAGGACAAAAAACCAAACACCGCGTGTTCTCACTCATAGGTGGGAATTGAACAATGAGAACACATGGACACAGGAAGGGGAACATCACACACCAGGGACTGTTGTGGGGTGGGCTGGGGGAGGGATAGCATTAGGAGATATACCTAATGTTAAATGACGAGTTAATGGGTGCAGCACACCAGCATGGCACATGTATACGTATGTAACTAACCTGCACATTGTGCACATGTACCCTAAAACTTAAAGTATAATTAAAAAAAAAAAAGAAAAAGAAAATCATGTGAGTTGGGGGATGGGAGGGGACCAGGGCTGGGTGGGTGAGTTCTGTGACATTCTTTCCTCAATTCAAGTTCCTAACCAACCACCCCTCTGGAACTCACCCCAGGCTTTTGAAAATCACAACTGAGAATAGAACTCGAGCCTCAGTTTCCACTTCATCCCAAGCGAAAATGAAGCAAAACATAGCACAGGGCAGGCTCCTCGCAGAGCAGGGCTGAATCGGGATGGGAGCTCGGAAATGGGGCACACTGCCCCTTTGCTTGATGGATCTTTCGGGAAACAGAGGCTGCGACATTTTAAAGTTCTAGTTTCTGTATAAAGCTGGGACGCACACATTGTATTCTTTTACTTCACAAACACTTATCTATTGAGGAGTTATTCAATATAGGGTACCATCTTCAAGGTCAGCAGTTTTACAGTTGAATTCTCCCCACCCCTTTTTTTTAGAAATGGAGTCTTGCTCTGTTGCCCAGGCTGGGATGCAATGGTGCGATCTCTGCTCACTGCAACCTCCACATCCGGGGTTCAAGAGATTCTCCTGCCTCAGCCTCCTGAGTAGCTGGGATTGCACGCACCTGCCACCACAATGGGCTAATTTTTTTTTGAGATGGAGTGTTGCTCTTGTTGCCCAGGCTGGGGTGCAATGGTGCGATCTCAGCTCACTGCAACCTCCACATCCGGGGTTCAAGAGATTCTCCTGCCTCAGCCTCCTGAGTAGCTGAGATTGCACGCACCTGCCACCACAATGGGCTAATTTTTTTTTGAGATGGAGTGTTGCTCTTGTTGCCCAGGCTGGGGTGCAATGGTGCGATCTCAGCTCACTGCAACCTCCACATCCCGGGTTCAAGAGATTCTCCTGCCTCAGCCTCCTGAGTAGCTGAGATTGCACGCACCTGCCACCATTCTGGGCTAATTTTTTTTTTTGAGATGGAGTGTTGCTCTTGTTGCCCAGGCTGGGGTGCAACGGTGTGATCTTGGCTCACTGCAACCTCCACATCCCGGGTTCAAGAGATTCTCCTCCCTCAGCCTCCTGAGTAGCTGAGACTACAGGCAAGCACCACCACAGTCAGCAGCTAATTTTTGTATTTTTAGTAGAGACGGGGTTTCACCATGTTGGCCAGGCTGGTCTTGAACACCTGACCTCAGGGAATCCGCCCGCCTCGGCCTCCCCAAGTGCTGGGATTACAGGTGTGAGCCACCGTGCTAGGCTGAGAAACTTCTACCTATGACCTGGGTGAAGGTTCAGGAAACCAAACCCTCCATGGTGAGGGGCGTAAACCTGTGTGAGGGATCCTTCCTTTTACATAAACATCACTATTTGTCTTCCTGAGCACCATTAGCAGTTAATGAAGTAGGAGAAAGTCAATAATTAATGATTTTGAGGTCAGGGACATTTGCAGAACGGAACACCCTAAACGGTGGCCTCCGACTACCCAACACTAGGTCTTTCTTCTCTGTTTCTTCCTGGGTGGTGTTTATTCTGGGTTCTTGGGACAATCGGCTTCTGGTGGTCCTACCTGGCTTCGCGGCTTGTCCAGGGCTGTGATGTACAGAACGGACAATTTAACAACTTAGGGACATGCTATTTCTCCATCCTTTCACTGGGACCTCCAGATACCCTAAAATAGATGGTTTCATTCTGGGAACAGAAGGCTTTCCATCTGAAATGTCAAATTACACAACCAAACTGTTTACTGTTATCCAGTAACAGTTTATTTAGAATAGAATAGAATTCTATTCTATTCAACAGCGATAGAACGATGGGGTTTGGGTGGGGATGCTGGGGAAGGAGGCTTTTTTTTTTTTTAAATTTTTTAAATTTTTGAGACGGAGTCTCACTCTGTCGCCCGGGCTGGAGTGCGCGATCTCGGCTCACTGCAAGCTCCGCCTCCTGGGTTCAAGTGATTCTCCTGCCTCAGCCTCCTGAGTAGCTGGGGCTACAGGCACCTGTGACCACGCCTGGCTAATTTTTTTTCTATGTTTAGTAGAGATGGGGTTTCACCACGTTGGTCAGGCTGATCTTGAACTCCTGACCTCGTGATCCCCCACCTTGGCCTCCCAAAGTGCTGGGATTACAGGCGTGAGCCACTTTGCCCAGCTACATTTTTAGTATTTTTAGTAGAGACAGGGTTTCACCATGTTGGTCAGGCTAGTCTCAAACTCCTGAACTCGTGATCCGCCCGCCTCGGCCTCCCAAAGTGCTGGGATTACAGGTGTGCACCATGCGGAAATATACAATCCACCATTATGAACTGTAGTCACCATGCTGTATAATACAGCACCAAAACTTATCATAACATCACCTTTTACTCCGTAAATATACAGTTATTATTTGTTAATTAAAAATTTATGGCCGGGCGCGGTGGCTCACGCCTGTAATCCCAGCACTTTGGGAGGCCGAGGCAGGCGGATCACGAGGTCAGGAGATTGAGAGCAACCTGGCCAACACGGTGAAACCCCGTCTCCACTAAAAATACAAAAAAATTAGCCAGGCATGGTGGCGGGCGCCTGTAATCCCAGCTACTCGGGAGGCTGAGGCAGGAGAATGGCGTGAACCTGGGAGGCAGAGGTTGTAGTGAGCCCAAATCACACCACTGCACTCCAGCCTGGGTGACAGAGAGAGACTTTGTCTCAAAAAATAAAAAAATAATAAAAAAAAAAAATAGGCCGGGCGCGGTGGCTCACGCCTGTAATCCCAGCACTTTGGGAGGCCGAGGCAGGTGGATCATGAGGTCAGGAGATCGAGACCATCCTGGCTAACACAGTGAAACCCCGTCTCCACTAAAAATACAAAAAAAAAAAAAAAATTAGCCGGGCGTGGTGGCGGGTGCCTGTAATCCCAGCTACTCGGGAGGCTGAGGCAGGAGAATGGCGTGAACCCGGGAGGTGGAGGTTGCAGTGAGTCAAGATTGCACCACTGCACTCCAGCCTGGGTGACAGAGCGAGACTCCTTCTCAAAAATAAAAAAATAAAATAAATAAATAGGCCAGGCACGGTGGCTCATGCCTGTAATCTCAGCACTTTGGGAGGCTGAGGCAGGTGGATCATGAGGTCAGGAGATCAAGACCATCCTGGCTAACACAGTGAAACGCTGTCTCCGCTAAAAATAAAAAAAAAATAACAATAATAATAATAATTAGCCAGGCGTGGTGGCGGGCGCCTGTAGTCGCGGCTACTCGGGAGGCTGAGGCAGGAGAATGGCGTGAACCCGGGCGGCTGAGCTTGCGTTGAGCTGAGTTCACGCCACTGCATTCCAGCCTGGGCGATAGAGCGAGACTTTGTCTCAAAAAAATAAATAAATAAAAGTAAAATAAAATAAAATAAAAATAAAAACGCATCTCCCTTTATACAGAAGGCACTCATCAGTGAACAGTGTCCCCAGTGCCATGTCTGGTTGACCCACCGTTTCCATCATGATCATCCTCCTTATTTGAGCCTCTCATGCAGGAAGGATTTTCGTTACTCTCAGATAATTTCCATGTACATCTGCATAAGATGCAGGTGCAGACAGAGAGAGACAGAGCTCCTCAATTAGGGTTTGACAAATATTCCCAACCAGCCTTCTGGCCTCCCGGTACCTCGGGCATCTTAGTAGACACTCGCGTTGCAAAGATCTTGCTTGCATTCATTAAACACGACTGCTAATAACGTCGAGAGAATGCTTTGCAGCCTCGAACGGTGAGTGCCTGATCTCCCTTCAAGATCTCATTAATCTTCTGATGTCCTCACGGCTCCGTGCCAGGTTACCTTTAAAAGGACAGGATTTGATGAAGGCAGAGATAAATTCTGTCGGCTGTACAGCCGCCAATGGCGCCCTAAGACAGGCGGAGAGAGGTGGTTTGTCTTCACTGTCCCTTTGATAAAGATAAAGTGCGACGTGGGATTTATTGCCGTTCTGCAGCCAGAGCCCACGTCACGGAAATCAAATGCTTTTTAGAAAGTGGTCTTTTAGTGATCTGATTAGTCAGCCCTGTGGCCATAACTAATGGTTGTCCACCCCAAAATCCATCCCTCCTCTTTCCACCGTGAACACAAAGTGAGACTTTTCTGAGTTTTGGTTGGGATTGATTAAGCAGTTGATTAACCCTGGAAGATCCAGCTCTGAACAGGAACAGAATGAGAAGGCTACAGGGGTCTCCCGAGCAGCCTGGGTCCCTGAGTGACTGTGTGGAGCAGAGCATCTGGTACTATGGAGAGCTCCCTTGGGGCTGTTGTGAGAAACAGAAGGAAATAAACTGTTAATACCGGGGTCTTTTTACATTTTATTCATTTTTATTTATTTAGAGACAGGCTCTCACCCTGTCACCCAGGCTGGAATGCAGTCGTACCAGCATGGCTCACTGTAGCCTCCAACTCCTGGGCTCAAATGATCCTCCTGTCTCAGCCTCCCAAGTAGCTGGGACCACAGGTGCATACCACCATAACCAGGTAATTTTTTAACTTTTTTTTTTGTAGAGCTGGAGCTTCACTATGTTACCCAGGCTGGCCTTGAACTCCTGGGCTCCAGCAGTCCTCCCGCTTCAGCCTCCCAAAGCGCTGGGATTACAGGCATGAACCATGGCACCCAACCAGACTCTGGGTGTCTTTGCTACAGTTGTCCAGCATTGCTCTAACTGACAAGCCCCATTCTTGTCATCTATGGGAATGGAAACACAGGTCTTTTGACCCAAGGGCTTTCAGTATGTGAGGTAGAGAAATGTTTTTTTTTCTGCACCCACCAATATGGTGGAGTCTTGGCAAGCTACAGAGGTAGGTGGGAGGTGTCTGGCTGGAGAACACTTGCACCAGAGTTTGGCGAGAAGAAGCTTTTGGAAGTGTTTAACTCTGGCCCTATGGTGACCTCACTGTCTGTTGCCTGTGGAGCCCAGTCTGGTGGAAGGACAGAGGGGTGAGTGGGGTGTCAGCCTCAAGACCTAAAGACTTGTGTGAAACCAGCGAAAACCAAATGTCGCATAACATAAGGTGAAGCTGGCTAGGAAAAGTGGCTCGTGTCTGTAATCCCAGCACTTTGAGGGGCCGAGGCAGGAGGATGTTGCTTGAGAGCAGGAGCTCTACACCAACGAGGACAACATAGTGAGACCCGGTCTTTTATTATTATTATTATTATTATTATTATTTTTGAGACGGAGTCTCACTCTGTCGCCCCAGGCTGGAGTGCAATGGTGCGATCTCGGCTCACTACAACCTCCACCTCCCGGGTTCACGCCATTCTCCTGCCTCAGCCTCCCGAGTAGCTGGGATTACAGGCACCCGCCACCACGCCCGGCTAATTTTTTGTATTTTTAGTAGAGACGGCATTTCACCGTGTTGGCCAGGATGGTCTCGATCTCCTGACCTCAGGAGATCCACCCGCCTCGGCCTCTCAAAGTGCTGGGATTACAGGTGTGAGCCACCGCGCCCGGCCTAAAGCTTTTTAATCACCTGGGTGCAGGCGGGCTGAGTCTGAAAAAGGAGTCAGCAAAGGGAGATAGAGGTGGGGCAGTTTTATAGGATTTGGGTAGGGAGTGGAAAATTACAGTCGAAGGGGGTTATTGTCTTCAGGCAGGGGCGGGGTTCACAAGGTGCTCGATGGGGAGGCCCAGAGACTTATTGTTAAGGAGAAGGAATGTCACAACGTCAACTGATCCGTTAGGGTGTGGCAGAAACAAATCACGGTGGTGGAATGTCATCAGTTAAGGCAGGAACCGGCCATTTTCACTTCTGGATGTATATGAGCCGGTCACAGGGGATATGATGGCTTAGCTTGGGCTCAGAGGCCTGACCCCTATTATCTTTCCAGGGCCTGAAACAGAGGACAGTTTTTCATCCTCACAATGAGAGTGACTCCTGTGTCCTCGTGACCCGTCATCCTCCATCCAGTCCGTTTCCACATCTGGCAGCCGCCGTGTTTAATTTGCCCATCAGGATGTTTGACTAGCGGGTGGTGCGGGATTTTATTCAAACCCCCAAAAAGTGGGCGGGGTGTGGTGTCTCACGGCTGTAATCTCAGCACTTTGGGAGGCTGAGGCAGGGGGATCACCTGAGGTCAGGAGTTTGAGACCAGCCTGTGCCACATATATATGGAATACTATGCAGCCATAAAAAAGAACGAGATCGTATCCTTTGCAGGAACATGAATGTAGCTGGAGGCCATTATCCTTAGCAAACCAATGTAGGAACCAAAAACTAAATACCACACGTATTTACTTAAAAGTGGGAGCTGGCTGGGCATGGTGGCTCACACTTGTCATCCCAGCACTTTGGGAGACCAAGGCAGGTGGATCTCCTGAGGTCAGGAGTTCGAGACCAGCCTGGGCAACATGCTGAAACCCCGTCTCTACTAAAAATACACAAATTGGACAGGTGTAGTGGCCAGTGCCTGCAATCCCAGCTACTTGGGAGGCTGAAGCAGGAGAATGTCTTCAACCTGGGAAGCAGAGGTTGCAGTGAGCCAAGATTACACCACTGCAATCCAGCCTGGGTGACAGAGTGAGACTCTGTCTCAAAAAAAAAAAAAAAAGCAATAGAAAGGAAAAGTGTTTTTTTTAAAAAAAGCCCATAGGAAGGAAAACTGTTAAAAGACTTGACAAATGGTGCCTGGAGCATTTTGCACGCGTTATACATTCTGAACGTGAGGTGCCCGTGGTAAATTCCAACCGGTGATCTTCAGTATAATGTCATTTTTAAGAAGCTCACTTGCCTCCATACTGTGAATTATTGAGCTGTGAATATTACAGAAGGGATTATTTCCCATAAATCGTGGATGGCTGCAAATGCTTCATAATCAGAATATGTCAAATGTTGCAGAACTGGGAACCAAGTTGGTTTACAACTTCCTGCAAGAATGAAGAACAGGATGGGGTGGCGCATAATGGCGAATGGAAAAATGTCCTGTTTCCCTGTCCCAACTCCATAAGCACCGGCCATAATCACGCTCATATAAATGAAGCCATTAGAAGTAGTTGACATTTTCACATTTTCATTTGTGACTGGAACATCCGGTTCCACGACAAGAACAAAAAAAATTAAGGGAACTTACAGGAAGGTTTGCTTGAAGCAGCTCAGACGCATGAAGCAGCTGTCACTCTCTGAAGGGTGGTGTTGCAGAAAAGGCAGACAAATGACATGTTCACCTGGCTGGCAGGCACACAGGAGCATCTTGAGGGTGAGAACATTCCATGCCCATCTCAGCACCTCTAGAGATTAGGTTGGGGGACTTGGGCAAGACTCTGGTCTGTAGAATGGAAGGGAGGGTACGTTTCCTCCTGGCGTGTGGGGGTGTGAGAAGATATTGTGGGAGAAACAGAGTAAAACACTATGAGGTCCTGGCTATGGTGTTTCTAAGTGGTAAGAAGGACCCCCTTTTTTTTTTTTGAGACAGAGTCTCGCTCTGTCGCCCAGGCTGGAGTGCAATGGCGCGATCTCGGCTCACTGCAAGCTCCGCCTCCCGGGTTCACGCCATTCTCCTGCCTCAGCCTCCCGAGTAGCTGGGACTACAGGTGCCCGCCACCGCACCCAGGTAATTTTTTATATGTTTAGTAGAGACGGGGTTTCACCATGTTGGCCAGGATGGTCTCAATCTCCTGACCTCGTGATCCGCCCGTCTCGGCCTCCTAAAGTGCTGGGACGACAGGTGCCCACCACCACACCCAGGTAATTTTTTATATGTTTAGTAGAGACGGGGTTTCACCATGTTGGCCAGGATGGTCTCGATCTAAGAAGGACCCTTTAGAGAAGGCATTTCTCTAAGCGCCAAACCTGTGACTTTTGGGACCCTTGAGCTCAACTTGCAGATGCCTTGTGTGCTGGTGAAAAGTGTATGTCAACCCGGCTGGGACACAAGACCTAGGTTATTTGGCCAAACACTGATGTAGATGTTGTTTGTTTTTATATAAACCCAAACTTTATGGGGCTGTCATTAACAAATAAAAATTGTATCCTTTTACGGTGTACCATGTGATATTTTGATACATGTATGCCAAATGATTTTGTTGCAAAACTAACATTTTTTTCAATTTTTTTTTGTTTTTTTTTGAGACAGAGTCTTGCTCTGTCACCAGGCTGGAGTGCAGGCGTGTGATCTCGGCTCACTGCAACCTCCGCCTCCCAGGTTCAAGTGATTCTCCTGCCTCAGCCTCCTGAGTAGCTGGGACTACAGGCACCCGCCACCATGCCCAGGTAATTTTTTATTTTTAGGAGAGACGGGGTTTCACCATGTTGGCCAGGATGGTCTCCATCTCTTGACCTCATGATCCTCCCACCTCAGCCTCTGAAAGTGCTTCGATTACAGGTGTGAGCCACTGGGCCTGGCCCCTTTTTTTTAATTTTTAAAAAATTTATAGATGGGATTTTACTCTGCTGCCCAGGCTGGATTGCAGTGGTATAATCATAGCTCACTGAAGCCTCAACCTCCCAGGCTTAAGCAATCCTCCCACCTCAGCCTCCTGAGTAGCTGGGACTACAGGCACCTGCCACCACACCCAGTCAGTATTTTAAACATTTTTGTAGACATGGAGTCTTGCTTTGTTGCCCAGGCTGGTCTCTAACTCCTGACCTCAAAAGATCCCCCTGCCTCAGCTTCCCAAAGTGCTGGGATGACAGGCATGAGCTACTGTACCCGTCCTGAGGTTACTTCTTTTTTTTTTTTTTTTTTTGAGATGGAGTTTCTTTCTTGTTACCCAGGCTGGAGTGCAATGGTATAATCTCCGCTCACTGCAACCTCCGCCTCCTGGGTTCAAGCGATTCTCCTGCCTCAGCCTCCTGAGTAGCTGGAATTACAGGCACCCACCACCAAGTCTGGCTAATTTTTTGTATTTTTAGTAGAGATGGGTTTCATGTTGGCCAGGCTGGTCTTGAACTTGTGACCTCAGGTGATCCACCCGCCTTGGTCTCCCAAAGTGCTGGGATTACAGGCATGAGCTTCTGTGCTCATCCTGAAGCCACTTTTATATACAAAGTAAGCATTTAAATCAGTAGATGCTGGTAAAATAATAATAATAATAATAATAATAATAATAAAAATAAACCTTCTTAGTGTGGGCGGGCGTCGTCTAATCAGTTGAAGGTCTTAAGAGTAAAAAATAATGGGAGTCTCCCGAGGAACAAGGAATTCTGCTTCCAGATGCAACATTAGCTCTTTGCTGATCTGTGGGCACTTGGTCCAACCTGTAGCGTTTGAAGTTGCATCTCCACAATCCTGTAAGCCAATTCATTAAAATAAATCTCTCTCTCTGTGTGTCTCTCTCTTTTTCTGTGTCTCTCCCTTTCCACATTCTGTTGGTTCTGTTTCTCTAGATAACCCTGACACATACACTCTGTGTGTCTTCCCTTTCATCCTCATCGCCTTTGTGAAAGGAAAAAAAATCTCAGGACCCCCAAATTAATAAGCCAAAGAGAAAAGTCAAGCTGGGAACTTTGTCCGGCAGACCTGCATTCCATTCTCTTCCTAAATAAGATGCTACCAAGATCAAAAAGCTACTTACCTCCCTCACCATTGGCACACAAGGAAATTCCCTGTGCAGGAAGGACAAGTGACAATTCTTGTAAATTATGCATTTAGCCAAAGGCTAATCAGAAACTCAAAAGAATGCAACCATTGGTCTCTTACCTGCCTGTAACCTGGAAGACTTCCTGGCTTCGAGTTGTTCTGACTTGCCAGACTGAACCCAAACACGTCACACATATTGACTGATGTCTCATATCTCTCTAAAATGTATAAAACCAAGCTGTGCCCTGACCGTCTTGGGCACCTGTCATCAGGACCTCCTGAGGCTGTGTCACGGGTGCACGTCCTCAACCTTGGCAAAGTAAACTTGTCAAATGGGTTGAGACCTGTCTCAGATATTTTGGGCTCACCCCTTCAAAGCAGAAGGAAAGGAAGCTGCCTTTGGGTCGTGTTGTTCCCCAAAATGTCCTGTCTGTGGCTGTTGTCCAAGGGACGCAAGGTTGACTCTCTCGTTCAACTCCCGATCGTCGATGTAGAGAGGGGACGGGGCGCAATGTGGGTTCCCACCTGCAGCAGCTCTGAGTATTTGACTGAGCTCCTGACCTCAGGGACAGTGACCTCTGCCCCCAGCAGGTAGTGTTATAACCCCACCCCTCCGTGCTCTTGTGATCCCTCGCACGCCTAGCCAAGGAAGCCATGTCCCCCTACAAGGAGTGGGTGGTGGAGGCTGCTCAGGTGGAAAGCAGGAAAGGTGTTCCCCAGAACCTATGGAGGTGGAGGGCATAGACAGCCCATGAGCGGTAGCCACCAGGCTCACCCATGGTGCAGACTCCATCAGAGCTACGTTCCTGCTACGAGAGGAGAATGTCCCACTCTGTGTGTGGACCGAGCCTCATGTACCTCCAAGTCCCCACTGATGGACATTGAGCTGCTTCCAGTCCATTGCTGCTGTGGATATGTGTGCACAAGTACCTCTGCCCCAACACCCATTTCCAAGTCTTTTTTTTTTTTTTTTTTTTTTGGAGACAGAGTCTCACTCTGTTGCCCAGGCTGGAGTGCAGTGGTGCAATCACAGCTCACTGCAGCCTCCACCTCCTGGGCTCAAGTGATCCTCGTAGCTCAGCCTCCCGAGTAGCTGGGACTACAGGGGCACGTCACCACCACACCAGCTAATTTTTTTTTTTTATTTTTGCAAACGCAACATATGCCTACATTGTCCAGGCTGGTCTTGAACTCCTGGGCTCAAGCGATCTGCCTGCCTTGGCCTCCCAAAGTACTGGGGTTACAGGCATGAGCCACCATGCCCGGCCCATTTCCAATTCCTTTGGGTGCACGCCCAGGAATGGAACAGGCGGTGACTGCTGTTGAGATGGAGTTCAGGATTCTCTGGGCAGTGATTAAAATGACCCAGAACTGGGTGGTTGTACAACGTAACGAATGCACGCAGAGTTACTGTATTGTGTTTGCTTTATCATGGCACATGGTTAATTTCAGGTTACGTACATTTCCCTTCAACTGAAAACAAAACACACTCATCCACAGACCCTCCCTCCCAAACCACGGCACCCACATGGTGTGGCACACTTTGGGGTCCCATGTCCATCAGGGTGATCACAGGCATCACAAAGCTCAGGCCTGTGGGAAGATAAACCTTTCCGGATTCCTGCAGTCAGGCAGGGCTAGTTGTTCCTGAATTTCACAGAGTCAGGGACAAAATTAATGTCAGTGGAATCATGTGTGGGTTTTAGGGACAGGGATGAATATCTAAATCCTCCTTTAAATCCCCTTTTCCTTAGAGAATCTGCTCATTTCATCAGGAAGTCATTGTTAATTTTATTTTCTATTTTGTATAATTCTTTTTTTTTTAAACTATTTGCCACTCAGGGGACACGACGTACATCTCGTTTATCTTCAAGTCACTAACTTCATACAATAAACCCTGCTTGCTGAAGGGATGCTAATGATAGAAGAACCACAGAGAGTTTTTATGTGTGTTTGTGATGTCGTTTTTTATTTTTTAGAGACAGGTTCTTGTTTGTCATCCAGGCTGGAGTGCAGTGGTACAGTCATGGCTCACTGTAGCCTCGAACTCCTGGGCTGAAGTGATCTTCCCATCTCAGTCTCTCAAGTGGCTGGGACTATAGGTGACACCACCATGCCTGCCTAATTTTAAAAAACTTTTTGTAGAGATTGGGTCTTGTTGTGTTGCCCAGGCTGGTCTCCAACTCCTGGGATCAAATGACCCTGCCAACTTGGCCTCCCAAAGGGCTGTGACTGTAGGTGTGAGCCACCATGCCAGGCCAGAAACCAGTTTGGATAATCCTGTCAAACCTTCCTGTTTTGTTCTGCTGTGATTTACTACCAAGAACTGGGTAATTTATAAAAAACAGACATTTATTTTCTCACAGTTCTTGAGGCTGGGAAGTCCAAGACCAAGGCACCATCATCTGGCGAGGACCTTCTTGCTGTGTCAGCCCATGGAGAAAGTGCAAAGAGAGGAGAGAGAGAGAGACAGAGAGAGAGAGAGGCAGAGAAAGAGAAAGGAAGAGGGGGCCAAACTCCATCCTGGGTGATGAGCAAGAACCTGTATCTAAAAAATAAAAAAAAGCCAACATCACAAACTGGTTTCCAGGCTGGAAACCAGTTTTACAGCTCTGTTAAAAGAGAAGAGAAATGCTGTGTGGTAGGTGCAACCTGATTTCTGGGGTCATTGATGTTCAACTCCCTTGGGCGTCATTTCTAATCCAAAATTATAGGACAGGATGCTCTGAGATTAGACCTCTTTATCTCTTCTCCTCACCTCAACCTCAAGCCTCCCAAATTCCAGAGCCCTATCAGAACACAGTGAATATAAAAATATCCTTCCTACTAAAAAATATCTTCCTACTAAAAAATATCTTCCTACTAAAAGGCCAGAAGAAAGGGAAAGATGATGACTTCATGGGAGGAATGGAAGAAAAAGGGGTGAGTCATTCCCTTGAGTTTCTTGGGAATCAATCAATGCAGGCAGAAATAACATTGAGTTGGAGGTGGCTGCTGGCTCAGGGAACTCCAGGAAAGCCAGTGAGCATCATGTGGTTTATAAGTAAATGAGCAACTTCTGCCTCACCATGCAGAACATAGAGAAACCCCTCCTGAGAATGTAAAGACAAAAACTCATATTATTTGCAATATGTCATGGACATGGAGCAATACAAATCTCTGATTGCACCATAGATGTTACGATTGACTTCCAGGGTTTGCAAGAGCTGTGGTTTGAATGTTTCTCCCCTCTCAAATGCATGTTGAAATGTAATTGCTATTGCAACAGTGTTGAAAGGTGAGACGTTTAAGAGGCCATCAGGCCATGAGGGCTCTGCTGTCATGAATGGTTTAATGCTGTTATGGAAAGAGTGAGTTTCTGATGAGACAATGAGTTTGAGCCCCTCTCGCTCTCTTTCTCTCTTTCTAAAAGAATAAGTTTGGCTCCCTCTTGCTCTCTCTCTCTCTCCCTCTTGCTCTCTCCTCTCTTTGCTCTTGCTCCGTGGGCTGACACAGCAAGAAGGTCCTCGCCAGATGATGGTGCCTTGGTCTTGGACTTCCCAGGCTCCAGAACAGTGAGAAAATAAATGTCTGTTCTTTATAAATTACCCAGTTCCTGGTAGTCTGTTACGGCAGCAAAAAAACAGACTAAGACAGGAAGTGTTAGCAAGGTCTTGTGGTGTTTGAGAATATTTCATTTTGAAGAGGAGACACTTCAGCACACAGGAGACAGCACAAGCATGTGAGACCAGGTCTCCCCCAGCAGCCCCTGACTTCAAACTTGGATAGTGCTGTGAGCAGACAAAAAGAAGGCAACATGGTGTTGGCCTCATGGCAATGCCCAAAACAATTTAGGGCACAGGCTTGAACCTGCACCCTGAAAAGTGTCTATAGGAAAGTACTGATGGTGCATGGAAGACAGAAAATTTGAAAATATAAAGAATCAGAGGACAAGAAAGAGAATAGTGAGCAAAAATTTACAAAGAAAGATGGCAGATAAAGGAAATGCAGGCATGGGCTACACAGAGGGTTGGCTGGGTTGCCCCTGGAGTGACAGAGCCATTTGGAATAATATGGTAGCTTTCTCTATGCTTTTTTTTTTCCAAGAGAAAGTACAAACATAAAGTACTAGTGTTTAGGGAGAGGAAATGAATATATGAAAGAAAATAATCAGAGGCAAAGACTTTAACGAAAGAGAGTGATTCTAGAACAAGGACGGTCAAGCCTACTGTTTAGAGATAACCATTGCAAAGAACCATTGCAGTAAGCCATGGGTGGATCTCTCTCCATCTCTCTCTCTCTGTCTCTCTCTTTAAACAACATTCATTTAATTAATTAGTTCGCTCCATTGAGAAATAAAAAAATTGTCTTTGTTGTGTGCAATGTGTTCTGAAATACGGATACATTGTGGAATGGCTCAATGGCACTAATTCACATATGAATGAGCTTTTATACTCATCATATTTTTGTGCTGAGAACATTTAATATCTACTCTCTAGTAATTTTCAAGAGTATGCAATACATTGTTATTAACTACAGTCAGCATGCTGCATAATATTTATTATTATGCATTTATTCTTCTTGTCTGATGAAAATCTTGCACCCTTTGACTAACATCTCTCCATCCACCACGGCCAGCCTCTGGTACCCACCATTCTGCTTTCTGATTCTACGAGTTTGATGTTTTTAGATTTTGCATATGAGTGAGACCATGTAGTATTTGTCTTTCAATGTCTGGCTTATTTCACTTGACATCATATCTTCCAGGCTCATTGGTGTTGCTGCAAATAGCAGAATTTCCTTTATTTTCATTTTTATTGTTTGAGACAAGTTTTCACTCTGTTACCCAGGCTGGAGTCCAGTAGTTCAATCTCAGCTCACTGCAGCCTGGAACTTCTGAGCTCAAGCAACCTTCCCACCTCAGCCTTCTGAGTAGCTGGGACCGCAGGTGCCACCATGACCAGCTAGTTTTTAAAAAAATTTTTTGTAGACATGGGGTCTCACTATATTGCTCAGGATGGTCTTGAACTTCTGGACTCAAGTGATCCTCCTGCCTCAGCCTCCCAAAATGCTGAGATTATAAGCATGAGCCACCACATCCAGACTGTTTTTTATGGCTGAATAGTATTCCATCGTGTACATATATTACATTTTCTGTATTCATACATGGATAGGCATTTGGGTTTACTGCATATCTTAGCTATTGCAAATAGTGCTGCAGTGCACATGAGAGTGCAGATATCTCTATAAAGTGTTGATTTAATTTATCTTGGGTACATATTCAGCAGCGGGATTACTGCATTGGCTGACATTTTCTATGCAGCTTAGAATGGGTGAAAAATGGCCAGAAAAGAAACTTAGGTCCCCAAGGAAAGGAAAAACGGGAGAGAGCTTAGACATCAAGAGTGGGTCAGCCAGGTGTGGTGGCTCACGCCTGTAATCCCAGCACTTTGGGAGGCCGAGGAGGGCAGATCACGAGGTCAGGAGATCAAGACCTTCCTGGCTAACATGGTGAAACCCCGTCTCTACTAAAAATACAAAAAATTAGCCGGGCTTTGTGGCGGCCACCTCTAGTCCCAGCTACTCAGGACGCTGAGGCAGGAGAATCGCTTGAATCCGGGAGGCGGAGGTTGTAGTGAGCCCAGATCTTGCCACTGCACTCCAGCCTAGGTGACAGAGCGAGACTCCATCTCAAAAAAAAGAAAAAGTAGTGGCTGATGAGATGGCTCAATGTATCATCAGAGAAAGAGAGAGAGGGGCATGAGTCAGGTGACCATGTTCCTCTCCATGGGAGAACCTTTCCTAAGGAGGAAGTATTTGTCTTCGTCTGTTCTGTGCTGCTACAACTGACTACCAGGGACTGGGTAATTTATAAGGAACAGAAATGTATTTGCTCATAGTTCTGGAGGCTGGGAAGTCCAAGAACAAGACACATTTCCTGATGAGTGACAGGAAGGAGTGATCTGAGACTGAGGCTTGTCCTTCTGGATGTCGGTGACAGCCAGCACCTGGTCCGTGTTGGGGCATCAACCATTAAGGAAAAGTTCTTGGTGCAGCTCCAAGACCCCAGCTCTGATTTCCACGTTTCTTTTTACACAGGGGTGCAGAGGAATGAATTATTAGCATGAGGTGTCTCAGACAGAACATGTGGGAACGTTGTAAAAAGAAAACCCTTGTTCCTTTCTTTCTTGAGATGTAAATGCAGCCAGATCTGAGGTGCTGGAAACCAGCATTCATTTGCAGCCGAATTCTCAGTGTCAACTAATGATATTCTGCAAATGGCTGGAGACTTCCAGGAACATGTGTTTCAAATTGCACAACAATGAAAGAGTTTTGTTGGCACTCATAAATAATGAATTTTTTTTTTCCTAGACCACAAGTCAAGATTGTCTAAATTAGACTTCTCTTGTCAGCTGCTGACCAGGCCCACATGTTGGGTCAGGGCGGTCAGTGTGCTCGTGCCCCCGGGTGCTGTGACTCGTGGCTTGCATCAGGGAGAAATGAGAAGGAAAAGGGGGAATGAGGGAATGGGACTCTGTGTGTGCAGAAGAGGCTGTTCAATTGTCTTCAGCTAATGGCAAAGCAAATGGCATTTATGAGCCTAATTTACTGGGCATAGATGGCAGGAAAGGTGAGGTAAATCATCGTAAGATTTATGTCTTGTGTGCTAAGGACTAATTTCCATAAGGCATTTACAAAAGCCATCTTGTCCTTGGAGAACGTGGTAAATAGGTTCCTCAACAGGCCTCTGACCCAGCAGCCTACAAGTATTTTTTTTTCCCTTATTTTCCCTTCCATTTTCTTTCTTCTTCTCTTTCCTCTTCCCTCTCCCTCCTTCCCTTCCTTCCTCTTCCCTCCCTTCCTTTCTTTGTTTTTTTATCCTTCCTTTCCTTCCTTCCTTTTCTCCCTTCCCTTCTTACTCCCTTCCCTCCTTTATTCCATTTTCCTCCCTCACTTCCTCCCTCCCTCCCTTCCCTTTTTCCTGACTTTATTTCTCCATTTTCCTTCCTTATTCCTTCCTTCCTTCCCTCTTTCCTCCCTTTCCTTCCTTCCTCTCCTCCCTCCCTCCTTCCCTTCCTTCCTCTTCCCTCCTTCCTTTCTTTGTTTCTTTCATCCTTCCTTTTCTCCCTTCCTTTCTTACTTCCTTCCCTCCTTTATTCCATTTTCCTCCCTCACTTCCTGCCTCCCTCTCTCCCTTCCCTTTTTCCTGACTTTATTCCTCCATTTTCCTTCCTTCCTTACTTCCTCCCTCCCTCCTTCCTTCCTTCCTTCCTTTCTTTCTTTCTTTCTTTCCTTCCTCCCTCCCTCCTTTCTTTCTTTTCTTTCTTTCTTTCTGTCTGTCCTTTCTTTCTTTCTTTCCTTCTTTCCTCCCTCCCTCCTTTCTTTCTTTCCTTCCTTCCTCCCTCCCTCCCTCCTTTCTTTCTTTCTGTCTGTCCTTTCTTTCTTTCTTTCCTTCTTTCCTCCCTCCCTCCTTCCTTCCTTCCTTTCTTTCTTTCTTTCCTTCCTTCCTCCCTCCCTCCTTTCTTTCTTTCTTTCTTTTCTTTCTTTCTTTCTGTCTGTCCTTTCTTTCTTTCCTTCTTTCCTCCCTCCCTCCTTTCTTTCTTTCTTTCCTTCTTCCTTCCTTCCTTTTCTTTCTTTCTTCCTTCCTTCCTTTCTTTTCTTTCTCTTTCTTTCTTTCTATCTTTCTTTCTTTCTTCCTTCCTTTCTTTTCTTTCTTTCTTTCTTTTCTTTCCTTCTTTCTTCCTTCCTTTCTCTTTCTTTCTTTCTTTCTTTCTTTCCTTCTTCCTTCCTTCTTTTCTTTCTTTCTTTCTTTCTTTCTTTCTTTCTTTCTTTCTTTCTTTCTTCTTTTCTTTCTTCTTTCTCTCTCTCTCTCTCTTTCTGTAATTCTAGCACTTTGGGAGGCCAAGGTGGGTGGATCACCTGAGGTCAGGAGTTCAAGACCAGCCTGGCCAACATGGTGAAACCCCGTCTCTACTAAAAATACAAAATCAGCTGGGCGTGGTGGTGCATGCCTGTAATCCCAGCTACTTGGGAGGCTGAGACGGGAGAATCACCTGAACCCAGAGGTGGAAGTTGCAGTGAGCTGAGATTACCCCAGCGTACTCCAGCCTGTGAATGAGACTTTGTCTAAAAAAAAAATTAAAATAAAAAATTAAAAAATGCACTTCTTATGAAGAGATGAGATGATGAATATCATAAAAATGAAATACAATTCTGGGATTGAAACATGATTTTCTCTGGGGAATGGGATGGAGGACGGGTGGATGGGGATGGTTGTTTTTTAATCACAGTTCCTTCTGAGTTACTTGAATAGTTTTGCAATGTGTTGCTTTGAAGAAAATATTACATATACATTTTAATGGATATATGTGCCAGGAGTGGTGGCTCATACCTGTGATCCTAAGACTTTGGGAGGCAGAGGTGCGTGGATCACCTGAGGTCAGAAGTTCAAGATCAACCTGACCAACATGGTGAAACCCTGTGTGTACTAAAATACAATATTAGCTGGGGGGGGGGTGGTGGACACCTGTAATCCCAGCTACTTGGGAGGCTGAGGCAGGAGAATCACTTGAACCCAGGAGGCGGAGGTTGCAGTGAGCTGAGATTGTACCATTGCACTCCAGCCTGGATGACAGAGCAATACTCTGTCTCAAATAAATAAATAAATAATAAAATAAAGGACATATGTGTATATGCACATGTACATATATGTATAGGTACAGATATACACACATATATAATATGAATATAAGTTGATTATTTAACAATTTAGAGATTAGAGCTGCTCGGCTGCAATCACCTTTCAAATAATCTATCAGTACCCAGATACTGCTTTTCTTTTCTTTTTCTTTTTTTTTTTTTTGAGATGAGGTTTTGCTCTTATTGCCCAGTCTGGAGTGTAATGGCACGATCTCGGCTCACCGCAACCTCTGCCTCCCGGATTCAAGTGATTCTCCTGCCTCAGCCTCCCGAGTAGCTTACAGGCACGCAATACCACACCTGGCTAATTTTCCTATTTTTAACAGAGACAGGGTTTCATTGTATTGGCCAGACTGGTCTCAGACTCCCAACTTCAGGTGATCCACCCACCTGGGCCTCCCAAAGTGCTGGGATTACAGGCATGCGCCACCGTGCCTGGCCGACATTGCTTTAAGCACAGTTAATTTGCCCCTTCTGAGCCAGGGGGACGTTTCCTGGTCAACCCGTCCAGCAGTCAGCGACTCTGCAACTCATAGCCACCTATAAATAAAAATCAGCTTTTATAGAAATGGCAAAATAAAAAATAAAAGGAGTTCAAGATCAGCCTGGAGAACATGGTGAAACCCTATCTCTACTAAAAATACAAAAAATTAGCTGGGCGTGGTGGCGGGTGCTTGTAGTTCCAGCTACTAGGGAGGCTGAGGCAGGAGAATGGCGTGAACCCAGGAGGTGGAGGTTGCAGTGAGCCGAGATCGTGCCACTGCACCCCAGCCTGGGCGACAGAGCGAGGCTCCATCTCAAAAAAAAAATATATATATATATAAAATAAAATTTAAAAATAAAAAAAATGTGCTGTGTACAGCATCCTCTATCCCAAGTACCCCGTCCTCAAACAGTAACAAGGTAGGAATTCCCACTGTGAACATATTCTGCTTTTTCTTGGAGGTCCAGGTAGCAAGATAGGAGCTGAGGAAATGAACCCTGTCTGTCTGTTCAGTGGCTCACGTGTGCTTAATGACAAACAATTTTACCTTCTGCGTTCGCTTCTGCAGTTGTTGTAACAAAGGACAACGTTAAAACAACAGGAATTGATTCTCTCCCAGTCCTGGAGACCAGGAGTCTGAGATCAAGGTGTCTCGGGGCTGTGTTCCCTCTGGAGGCTCTAGGGGAGGGTCCTTGCTGCCTCTCCCAGCTCCTGGGGGCTCCAGGTGTCCTGGGCTTGTGGCTGCATCACTCCAGTCTCTGCCTCCATCTCCAAGTGTCTGTGTCTCCTCTTTTGTCTCTTATGGGGTCACCCCTCATTGGATTTAGAGTCCAACCCCAATGCAAGACGATTTCATTTTGAGATCCTTCCCTTAATCACATCTGCAAAGACCCTATTTCCAAATGAGGTCCTATTCACGGATTCTAAGGTTTAGGACCTGGACATGTCTTTAGGGGATCCCCATTCAACCCACTGCAATTTGGTTTGGTTCCTTTTAGAAGCTCTAGGGGAGGATCCTTCCTGCCTCTACCAGCTCCTGGGGACTCCAGGTGTCCCTGGACTTGTGGCCGCATCACTCCAGTCTCTGCCTCTGTCTCTACATGGCCTTCTCCTCTGTGTCTGTGTCTCCTCTTCTGTCTCTTACAGGGACACTTGTTATTGGAATTAGAGCCCACCCTAATCCAGGGTGATCTCATCTCAAGATCCTTAACAAATCACATCTGCAAAGACCTTATTTCTAAATAAGGTCTCATTCTAGGTTCCGGGCTTTAGGATGTGGACGGATCTTTCTGGGGACCCCTGTTCAATCCAGTATAATTGTGTTCAGTTCCCTCTGGAGGCCCTAGAGGAGGATCCTTCCTGCCTCTTCTAGCTCCTGGGGGCTCCAGGCATCCCTGGGCTTGTGGCCGCATCACTCCAGTCTCTGCCTCCCTCTCCATGTGGCCTTCTCCTCTGTGTCTGCGTCTCCTCTTCTGTCTCTTTGAAAGACACCTGTCATTGCATTTAGGGGACACCCTACTCCAGGATGATCTCATCTCAAGATTCTTAACTTTCTTACATATGTGGAGACCCTATTTCCAAATATAAAGTCTCATTGATAGGTTCTTGGGCCTAGGACATAAGCTTATGTTTTGGGGTCACCATTCAATCCATTACAGTTGTACCCAGTTCCTTCTGGAGGCTCTAAGGGAGGATCCTTCATGCCTCTCCCAGCTCCTGGGGCCTCCAGGTGTCCCTGGGCTTGTGGCCGCATCACTCCAGTCTCTGCCTCCATCTCCACGTGGCCTTCTCCTCTGTGTCTGTGTCTCTTATAAGAATATATTTCATTAGCTTTACAGCCAATATAACTAATTAAGGATGGTCTCATGTCAATATCCTTCCCTTAACTACATCTGCAAAGACCCTATTTTCAAATAAGGTCTCATTCACAGGTTCTGGGGATAAGGACATGGAGGTGTCTTTTGGGAGCCACAGTTCAATCCGATACAATTGAGATTTATCCTCTCCCAGCCCTGGAGACCAGGAGTCTGAGATCAAGGTGTCTCAGGGCTGCACTCCCTCCTGAGGTTCTAAAGGAGGATCCTTCCTGCCTCTCCCAGCTCCTGAGGGCTCCAGGTGTCCCTGCGTTTGTGGGGGCATCACTCCAGTCTCTGCTTCTGTCTCCACGAGGCCATCTCCTCTGTGTCTGTGTCTTCCCTGCTGTCTCTTAGAAGGACACCTGTCACTGGGTTTACGGACTGCCCGAATATACCAGGATGATCTCTGCATCTCAAGATCTTTCATCTGCAAAGACTTTGCCATATAAGATGGCATTCACAGGTTGCCAGGGTTAGGAAGTGAACATTTTTGAAGAGGTGGGGCATGCCTTAGCCTACCTCATCCACCTCTTGTTCATGGTGTCTGTTAGCTCTGTCCACCAGGGATTCCTGGGGAAACTCAGTCCCCATCTCCATAAATCTCCTGCAGGCTGCATGTTCAGAAATCCCCTCAGCTCAGAAAGCTGATCTTGTCTCCACTGGAATCATTCAGTCCTACAGCTTTGAGGAGCTGCTTCAAACACATCTCACCTCTCTTTGGCTCTTTTCCCTCTGAGACTTATATAGTTTTTGTTCATCAGGGTCCATTCAGGAGAACTTGGAAGAAACCAAAAATATAAAGACACATAGAGACATGTTTCACCCAAAGAATGACACCTTCTCTTCTTTTTTTTAATTTTACTTTTAAAAAATTTTAATTGACAAATAATTACTGTATGTATTCATGGGGTACACTGCAAGGTTTTCATATATGTATGACTTACAGAAACATTAAATCATGCTAGTTAACATATCCATCACCTCACCTATTAGATAAGATAAATATACCTATTTATCTATTTATTTATATACAGACAGGGTCTGGCTCTGTTGTCCAGACTGGAGTGTACTGGTGTGATCGTAGCTCACTGCAGCCTTCAACTCCTGGGCTCAACCAATCCTTCCACCTCAGCCTCCTGAGTAGCTGAGACTATGGGCACACACCACCACACCCAGTTATTTTTTGTTGTTGTAATTTTTGTAGAGACAAGGTGTCACTCTGTTGCCCAGAGTGGAGGGCACTGGTGTGATCATAGCTCACTGCAGCCTCCAACTCCTGTACTCAAGCCGTCCTTCCACCTCAGCCTCCTGAGTAGCTGTGACTGCAGGCACATGCCACCATGCCCAGCTAATTTTTACGTATTTATTTATTTTGTGGAGATAAGGTGTCACTCTGTTGCTCTGGCTGTAGTGCACTGGTGCGATCATAGCTCACTGCAGCCTCAAATTCCTGAATTCAAGTGATCCTCCCACCTCAGCCTCCCATGTAGCTGGGATTACATGTGTGTACCATCACATTGGGTTAATGTTTTTTGTTTTTTGTTTTTCTTGTGTTTTTTGTTTTTGTAGAGACAAGGTCTCACTATGTTGCCCAACCTGGTCTCAAAATCCTGACCTCAGGTGATCCTCCCGCCTCAGTCACTCAAAGTGCTGGGATTACAGGCATGAACTACCATGCCCGGCCGTCACCTACTTATTTCTTTGTGGTGAGAATGTTTACAATTGACTCTTTTCACAATTTTGAAATAGAGGATGTGTTATTATTCATAATAGTCACCATGCTTTGCAATGCATCACTTAAGTGTATTTCTGCTGTCTGACAAAAACTTTGTACCCTTTGATCAACATCTGTCCTTTCCCCAACCACCTCCCAGAAGTCAACGTTTTTGTTCATTTACCCCCAATTTCTGACACAGCCTGAGGGAGGACTCTTGGATTTAAGGATGGTTAAATGGTTT
This sequence comes from Pongo pygmaeus, assembly GCF_028885625.2. Classification (NCBI taxonomy): domain Eukaryota; kingdom Metazoa; phylum Chordata; class Mammalia; order Primates; family Hominidae; genus Pongo; species Pongo pygmaeus. The sequence goes on from NC_072397.2 coordinate 483,262, forward strand.
TGCTTTTAATGTGTTCCTGGAGTCTTTGGGACCTGCTCTGCCCTGACATTCCAGGTCCTACCACACACAGCTTTATGCTTCAGTTTCTCTATCTCTGTTTGTGGACATATAATCTGCAAATCATAACAGTTTTATTTCATCTCTGTTCAATCCATGTCTCTTCTAATTTTATTTTTATCCAGGTGTTAACAAACAGCACAGTGGTTTTTAGAAGTGTTACTAGCCAGGCACCACACCTTGTCATCAATCTACAATGAACAACCTTAAACTCTTCACCATTAAATAGTAAGTGGGCTACAGATTTTTGATATACACTCTTTGTCAATTGAAGAAAAATTCTTTTGTTCCTACTTCTGTAAGAGCTCTTTTTAATTGTGTTTGCATTTTATCAAACGTTTTCCGTGTTCATCTTTGGTGTGGTGAAATGCATGAGAAAATTGGTGTTGAACTATCCTTGCATTCCTAACATAAACCCAATTTGAAGGTGTTTACACCCTATGTATTTGTGGATGTGGTTTGCTCATATCTTATTGGGAGGGTGTGCATTCATGTTTAGAAACCAAGGCTGCCTTGCACTTTGCTTTTCTTATACTGTCCTTGTTGTGTTGTATGAGAATTACTCTTTATTTTCTATATTTTGAAGGAGGGTGTAAGAGTTTGATTATTTTTCTTATGCATTAAGTCATGAATGAAACAATTTGAGCTTGCTGATAAACCCATCATATTATCTACATCTTTATGCCTCGTGTGGTAAATTATTTGCTTCCCTAGCCATACAAGGACATTGTGATTGGATATTAAATTTTCTTCTGTTTCTTTTTGGGTGGGAAAATGTAGCTAGGACAAAAGAGGCCTTGAATCACCTGTAAGATTCTCACAGGTTTTGGTCAGGTGGTGTATCAGTTTTTGCTAGATATTTGATGTGTTTTAAAAGATTTTTTAAAACTACATTTTGGCTGGGTGCAGTGGCTCACGACTGTAATCCCAGCACTTTGGGAGACTGAGGCAGGTGGATTACCTGAGGTCAGGAGTTTGAGATCAGCCTGGCCAACATAGTGAAACCCTGTCTCTACTAAAAATACAAAAATGAGCCGGTCATGGTGGCAGGTGCCTGTAATCCCAGCTACTCAGGAGGCTGAGGCAGGAGAATCGCTTGAACCTGGGAGGCAGAGGTTGCAGTGAGCTGAGATCACGTCATTACACGCCAACCTGGGTGACAGGAGCAAAACTCTGTCTGAAAAAACAAAAACAAACAAAAGCACAACTTACATTGTGTTTGTTTCTTTGAGTTTTGAATGGGGGGAGGGGGTGGCAGATGGAAATTCACTGATAGACTCACTCTCTGTAGATGACTGTTTTGTTCTTTGACAAAAGAGAGCCCCGCTGAGAGGAACATCCAGGAAAATGAGTTCATTCAAATCCTGAGAGTGGTTTTGGAATCTCTTCTTGGCCATCCCCACATGAAAATCCAAATATGAGAATGAGAGACTGTGCCCAGCCTATGTGACATTTGGGGAGTACTTTGTAGCATTGACCATCTCTTCTCTTTTTAGGGGGTACAAGCCTGGGCCACTCCCATAAAACTGGGGTCCTGAGAAGAAATCCCACCATCAGAATGAAGGTTATGTTTGAGGGGAAGCCAGCTTACGTTTGGGGCACAGCCCCACCCTAATTGGTATATCCTTTCTACACGGTTGAGTTAGTAGAAAATGGTGCCCTAAATATAAATTTACTTTGCTTCTCTGGGATGGAGGAGGGATTGAGAAAGGTCTAGTTTCCAGTAGTTGGCCAAAAAAACCATGAGTTTGAAAAAATAGAATTGTTCTGGACTTAAAAGAGGGCAGAGGGATCGTTGGATGAGTCTGTGCAGCAATGAAAGTGAGCATTCCCTGTTATCAGAGCCACGTTGATTCAATTAAGGAGCAAATCGAGCCTGCAAGAAGAAAGGATCATTTGTTATGCTGTTTACACATTACAGCGTCCCCAGGGACTACTTATTTAGGAGTCGTAAAAGCAGCAGGCACTATGCATAAACTGATGATTGTAGTGTCTCCAAGCAGACAGGGATTAATTGATTTCTAACGGAATCTGTGTGGGACTCTTGAGTTTGGCTCTCTGAAGGGACATCTGTCCCAAGTCCTGCACACATCAGCAAATTAAATCAAATGCACCTTCCCCACAGCTCATTCAATGCTTTGAGTTTTAGAACAGGAATGATTGTTTTGGAAATCCCTGTTTTTTGTTTGTTTGTTGTTTGTGGGTTTTTTTTGTTTGTTTTTTTGAGTCCTACTTTGTCACCCAGGCTGGAGTGCAGTGGCATGATCTTGGCTCACTGCAACCTCTGCCTCCTGGGTTCAAGCAATTCCCCTGCCTCAGCCTCCAAAGTAGCTGGGACTACAGGCATGCACCACCATGCCCAGCTATTTTTTATTTTTATTTTTGGTAGAAACGGGGTTTCACCATGTTGGACAGGCTGGTCTTGAGCTCCTGACCTCAGGCAATCCACCCTCCTTGGCCTCCCAAAGCGGTTTGTGCTCTTATATTTAAAAACGTGCTCCGGGCCAGGCACGGTGGCTCATGCCTGTAATCCCAGCACCTTGGGAGGTCGAGGTGGTTGGACCACCTGAGGTCAGGAGTTCGAGACCAGCCTGGCCAATACGGTGAAACCCCATCTCTACTAAAAATACAAAAAATTAGCTGGGCATTGTGGTGGGTGCCTGCAGTCCAGATAGAGAGAGCTAGAGATAGAGATAGAGATAGACAGAGATAGAGCAAAAGCACCCTCACAGAAACCTTCAGAATAACGTGTGACCATGTATCTGAGTGCCGTGGCCCAGCCAAGTGGACACATAAAACAAACAATCCCATGAGGGTTCCTTCCCTCCTCCCTGGATGGGCTGAGACCTCCTCCTTCATAAACCAAGGGACCCTCCATCCTCCCTGGATGGGCTGAGAGCTCCTCCCTCATAAACCAAGGGATCCTTCATCCTCCCTGGATGGATTGAGAGCTCCTCCCTCATAAACCAAGGGATCCTTCATCCTCCCTGGATGGATTGGGAGCTCCTCCCTCATAAACCAAGGGATCCTCCATCCTCCCTGGATGGATTGAGAGCTCCTCCCTCATAAACCAAGGGATCCTCCATCCTCCCTGGATGGATTGAGAGCTCCTCCCTCATAAACCAAGGGATCCTCCATCCTCCCTGGATGGATTGGGAGCTCCTCCCTCATAAACCAAGGGATCCTCCCTCCTTCCTGGATGGGCTGAGAGCTCCCTCTCTCATAAACCAAGGGCTCCTTTATCCTCCCCGGATGGAACCAGAGCTCCTCCCTCATAAACCAAGGGATCTTCCCTCCTCCCTTGGATGGACTAAGAGCTCCTCCGTCATCAACCAAGGGCTCCTGTCCTCCTACCTGGATGGACCCAGAACTCCTCCCTCATCAACCAAGGGATCTTCCCTCCTCCCTTGGATGGACTAAGAGCTCCTCCGTCATCAACCAAGGGCTCCTGTCCTCCTACCTGGATGGACCCAGAACTCCTCTCTCATCAACCAAGGACTGCTCACCTCCTCCCTGGAGGTACTGAGAGCTCTTCTCTCATCAACCAAGGGATCTTCCCTCCTCTCTGGAAGGACCCAGAGCTCCTCCCTCATAAACCAAGGGATCCTCCCTCATATCCAGAGGGCTCCTGCCTGGCGTGAATTCCATGCCGCTGTTTTCTAGTAATGAGATTCTTCCCTTTGGGGCTCTCATCTCTCTATTTGTAATCCAACAAAAAAGGTGTCCAAGAAACGTTCCTCCAATTCTGCTTTTTCTGGAAGAAACTCATCTCTGGCCGGACCCCTCCCAGGCCCATCGTACCAGGACCTGCACCCTGTGCAATGCCCGGCTATTGGCAGGAGCTCAGGTGAGCAGGCAGAGACGCAGCAGTAACTGTGTACAGGAGTTGGTGCGTGCTCGCCGGATTTTAGGGACCAGTATGTTGCTCAATTGCTACAAGCTCTGGGTTCCCTACTTTTCCGTCATCCCTCTGTCTTTATGAATGAGGCTGCTTAGGTGAGGTAATGGTATTTGTGTTTTGTCTGATTTCATCTTCCCCTCCTGTGCCCGGGACAAGTCAGAGATACAGCAAAGCTGTGTAGGAACACTGAAGTTGTCGTATGGTGAGTTCTCATTCCATTTCCCTGGGTGGATTTCCTTGTTATGTTTTTTCTCTTCTGGTGAGTCACTGAATTATTTTGTGTTCAACTCCTTTCATCCTTCAGTTTAAGAAACGACTGACTTCTCCCACAAGGGTATTGATGTAGCTGGCTCCAGCTGATCCCCAACTGAGTCAACCTGCTCACTTTCTCTGGAGTCAAGTGCAATCAAAATGCTTCTGACATGTGGATCGCATTTCCCTTGAAATACTCATGGGCTTAAAAATAAAGAAGAACACGATTTTTTTTTTTAAATTGGGCTTTGCCAAAACCCAAACGTTTGAAAAACCAGTTGAAGACGTTTTTTGCCAACCCCCAAACGTCACCTGACGTGACCGCTCGTCTCTGCGAGTTCTGTGTGATCCTGGCTGGAGATTCACCCGTAGCACATTTGAACGCATCTGCTTAAAACAGGCGCTGTGGCTCCATGTGTGAGGACCCGTCTCCCAGGTCAGTGGGAACATAAAGTTTCCACTTATTCATCTCAAACGCTTCAAATTCCCTTTTGTTCTGAAAAATTAACTCCTCGCTGGCAATTGTCTTTATGAGTGATCCTGGGGTCCACACAAGGCTTGTTTGCAGGGAACATTACAGACGGTGAGCATTGAAATAAGGGCACCCCTCTCATTTGGAGTCAGAACAAAGCTGCAGGAAGGGCCCAGCGTGGTGGCTCACACCTGTCATCCCAGCACTTTGGGAGGCTGAGGTGAGAGGATTGTGGGAGCCCAGGAGTTTGACACTAGCCTGGGCAACATAGTGAGACCCCATTTCCATTAAAAAAAACAAAAGGCCAGGCGCAGTGGCTCACACCTGTAATCCCAGCACTTTGGGAGGCTGAGGCGGGTGGATCACGAGATCGGGAGTTTGAGACCAGCCTGCCCAGTATGGTGAAACCCTGTCTCTACTGAAATACAAAAATTAGCCTGGGCGCGGTGGCTCACACCGGTAATCCCAGCACTTTGGGAGGCCAAGGCAGGTGGATCACGAGGTCAGGAGATCGAGACCATCCTGGATAACATGGTGAAACCCCGTCTCTACTAAAAAAATACAAAAAAATTAGCCGGGCGTGGTGTCGGGCTTCTGTAGTCCCAGCTACTCGGGAGGCTGAGGCAGGGGAATGGCGTGAACCTGGGAGGTGGAGCTTGCAGTGAGCCGTGATTGCACCCTGCACTTCAGCCTGGGTGACAGAGCGAGACTCTGTCTCAAAAAAAAAAAAAAAAAATTGAAAAAAAATGGAAAAATTAGCCAGGCATGGTGACACGTGCCTGTAGTCCCAGCTACTCCGGAGGCTGAGGCAGGAGAATTGCTTGAACCTGGGAGGCAGAGATTGCAGTGAGCTGAGATTGCACCACTGTACTCCAGCCTGGGCGACAGAGCAAGACTCTGTCTCAAAAACAAACAAACAAACAAAAACTTCAGGAAGGAGTCGAGGAGTTTGAGCAAGACCAGGATTTGGATTTCCTAGGCTGTGTACTTGTTAGAGACTTCAACAAGTTATGACTTCCCTGCAAGCTCAGTGTCCTCATCTGTAAAATGGGTTGAGGAATGATGGTGCATCCTATCTAGAGTCGTTACATAAAATGAGATAGTGCATACGGAATGTTCCCCACAGAGCCTAGTGGGTGCTCCAGTTTTAAGAACGTGAGAGCTCCCTGCTTCCTTCCAGTTTCTCTTCAACGTGATGATTGAGGCATGTTGACAATCCAACAAATAATGCCTCGAAACACACGGAATTTCACCCCCCTTTTTTTTTTTTTTTTTTTTTTTTTTTAGCAACTGTCTTTAGAAATAGTTAATGGGTCAAATGAGGTATGCTGTTTTCAGCCATTGCAATAGTTAGCTATGCTGCGTAACAAATGACCCCAATCATAATAGCTTAAAATTGTCACACTCTCAGAGGAAATTTAGTTCCGTATGACCAAATGAAAGAAACCAGTCTGAAAAGGTGACTCCGTCTATGAGTCCAACTACAGGACAGTGTGGAAAAAAGCAAAACGACAGAAACAGAGGAAGAATCAGGGGTTGCAGGGAGGGAGGGGTGAATGGGAGGAGATCAGAAGATTTTTAGTGCAGTCAGATTACTCTGGGTAAAATGACAATGGTGGGTCTACGTCATTACACGTTTGTCCAAACGCACAGAATGTACCCCACCAGGAGGGGGCTGTAATGTGAACTGTGAACTGTTGTGATGATGACGTGTCCATGGAGGTCCACAGAGTGTAACAAATGCACCAGTCTGGTGCGGATATTGATAATGGAGGAGGCTGTGCATGTGTGTGAGGTGGAGGGTAGATGGAAAAATCTCTCTGCCTTCTGTTCGATTTTGTGGTGAACCTAAAACTACTAAAAATATTAAGATATTAGAAAATGACAACCTACTGGCACATCCTTCTCTTCCGGAGACATCAAGATGGTCTTCGTAGGGTGGTGGCAAACTTCTGCCTGGGGTCTTGAGTTTCAGGCGAGGGTAGGGTATTGAGGGGCAGTAGTGAGTATCGGTTCCGAACCAAGCAGCTAGGATGCAATGAACGTCTGGCTAAGAAACTGGAATTGGGGCACCAGGAAGTGAGTCCTGCCAGGTCCGAAAGCTTTCCTGGGTTTCCAAACAAGAATGCTACCTCCTTCACCCTACGCTTTCTCCCAAGTTGGAGGATAAGGCAGGAAAGAAAGACACCTGGGTATTCTGGGAGCCTACAGATCTAATATGGACTGGGCGCCCCCCCAATTTTTTTATTATTATACTTTTCAGTTCTGGGGTACATGTGCAGAATGGGCAGGATTGTTACATAGGTATCCATGTATCATGGTGGTTTGCTGCACCCATCAACCCATCATCTACATTAGGTATTTCTCCTAATGCTCTCCCTCCCGTACCCCCCCACCCCCCGACAGGCCCCAGTCTGTGATGTTCTCTTCCTTGTGTCCATGTGTTCTCATTGTTCAACTCCCACTGATGAGTGAGAACATGCGGTGTTTGGTTTTCTGTTCCTGTGTTGCTTTGCTGAGAATGATGGTTTCCAGCTTCATCCATGTCCCTGCAAAGGACATGAACTTGTCCTTTTTTATGGCTGCATAGTATTCCATGGAGTCTATGTGCCACATTTTCTTTATCCCAGTCTGTCATTGACGGACATTTGGGTTGGTTCCATGTCTTTGCTGTTGTGAACAGTGCCGCAATAAACATACATGTGCATGTGTCTTTCTAGTAGAATGATTTATAATCCTTGGGGTATATACCCAGTGATGGGATGGCTGGGTCAAATCGTAATTCTAGTTATAGATCCTTGAGGAATCACCATACTGTCTTCCATAATGGTTGAACTAATTTACACTCCCACCAGATAATTAATATTTTAATATGCCACACCATCTTAGTATAATATGACAGAGGGAACCTCATGTGATTAAATAAAGAGGTAAGTTATTTGATTCACTTGACACATTTGATTAAAATCTAACCGAGATTCCACTTATGAGTTATACTGGCCACACTTTTGTTTTAAGAAGGCTAATTAAATTGGGGCATCTCTTATGAAGTCTTTGCTATTTCATGTTTTTCTATTCATTCCACCAATGTTTTTAAAAGAGTTGACTTCTTTGTTTGTTTGTTGTTGTTTTGTTTTTGAGATAGGGTCTCGCTCTGTGGCCCAGGATGGAATGCAATGTCACTGTCTCAGCTCACTGCACCCTCCGCCTCCTGGATTTAAGCAATTCTCGTGTCTCAGCCTCCGGAGTAGCTGGGATTACAGGTTCACACAACCACGACCAGCTGAAGTTTCTATTTTCAGCAGAGATGGGGTTTCATCATGTTGGACAGGTTGGTATCAAACTCCTGAGCTCAGGTGATCCACCTGCCTCAGCCTCCCAAAGTGCTGGGATGACAGGCGTGAGCCACCGTGCGAGGCTGAGTCGACTTCTTTTGGCCGAGTGCACCCTACTGCTAAATATTTTGACTGAAATTTTGTTTTATTTGGAAATGTGGCCAATGATAGCTTTTCTTTCCCCCTCCCCCCACCACCCAGTGAGAGCAGAGAATGGCTAAAACATCCCCTTTTGGTAGTCTGGTTTATTTTTTCTGCAGGTTTTCACATTTCAGCAGCAGTTCTTTTCTGCAAAGAAGTTGGCATACATCCCTAATGTTGTCTTCTTAATATTACCTTCAAGCCTGCGTGGTTTGTACTGAGTAGAGACGCAGAACTTGCCATCTGCCAAATTCCTGCCGATGTCTCGTGGAAGAACCATCTTAGCTCATCTGCGTCAAGTCCTCCCATAAACCGGATTCCAAAGTCATGGAGAAATCCCGTCTCAATCCTAAGGCAGGAAGAAAAAAAAATGGAACCAGATGAGGTCAGAAAAATACAATTGTGACCTCTGTTTCTTTCTGGGACATTTGGACCACGGCAATCAGTCAGATGGCTGAGAGGATTTAAGCGTCTAACCTAATCGCTTTCTTCCTCTGTTTTTCTGTCTTTGCAGCTATTAAGGATTTAGACCTCTTAACCATTTTAGCAGAACAATAGAAGTCAAAAAATCTGGATGTTTACCAAGCCTGCAATTAGGGACCAAGCGGCCCCTCCACATCATCATAATTTGAACCAACATGTAACAACCATTCCGCCAAGCAAATAAATTGCTGTAACACGACCTGATTATTTATTACAAGGTCAAAATAAGGGAACAGGCTCACAGTCATCCATCAGGGAGCAAGCGGTCCTAATCACCTTTGCCATGAAGCGGAACTCTGGGTCGCTGAACGCGTAACATCCGTGGTGGCCATGTCCATGGAGAGAAATTTTCTTTTTAAATTGTAGGAAAGGAATTTTGATCATCGCGGGGCTGTCGTGATTGGGGGTGTTTGGAAATGGTATAATTATTGCCTTTAAAAGCTTGGATCTCATTATCGTGTGTGTGTATGTGTGTATGTGTGTGTGTGTGTGAGTGGAAAATCAACTTCTATTTCTTTTTCCCCCTGCTGATGGTCTCTGCTGACATACATTGTAAAGGCGAATAAGAAGGATTTGGGAACAGGTTTTGGCCCAACTTGTGCTAAGTGTCAGCTACTTGGGGAAAGAGTGGAGTTTGTGTAGAGAAAGGATCGATTTGGGCAGCCTGGGGGTGACTCCCTCCCCCACACCTGATTATCAACAACAGGACTTGACTCAACCTATGACACTGTGAACATCAGTTTTGGGAAAAGTTCCAACCTGGGGTTACCTGTGTGTGTGTGTGTGTGTGTGTGTGTGTCGGGGAAGTGGGTCCAGTGTCGTAGGTTAATCCGTTTATAGCTCTTGTTATAAATTTGAGCAACTTATTTTTAGGCAAAGATATACAGGGAGTTTGCTCAATGGGAAAAAAAAATCACCAAATGCCACTGAACTATATATAAGAAACTATATATACATACATATATATATACAGTTTCTATATATATTTCTATATATATAGTTTCTTATATACCGTTCTTGAATATATATTACTACATAGTATATTAATGTATATATAATCTATAACATGTAAATATATCACTATATAGTATATTAATGTAGATATAGTATATAAATGTATTATATAATAAAATATATATTATATTAATGTATATAATATATAAATGTATTATATAATAAAATATATATTATATTAATATAATATATAAATGTATTATATAATATATTGATGTATACAATATATAAATATATAATATATAGTATATATTTTATATTATATTTATATATTTTATAATTTATAAATTATATTTATATATTATATTATATATTAATGTATATAATATATTATATATTAATGTATATAGTGTATTATATTATATATTAATGTATATAGTGTATTATATTATATATTAATGTATATAGTGTATTATATTATATATTAATGTATATAGTGTATTATATATCAACGTGTATAATGTATATTATATATCAACGTGTATAATGTATATTATATATCAACGTGTATAATGTGTTACATTATATATCAACGTGTATAATGTGTTACATTATATATCAACGTGTATAATGTGTTACGTTATATATTAACGTGTATAATGTGTTATATTATATATTAATGTGTATAATATATTAATATAATACATAATACATTAAGCTACATAATATATAATTATATATTGTATTATAATAATATAATATATTTAGGTATATAATATATAATACAATATATAATATATGTTATAATCATAAATATCATATATTATACATTATATATCTTAAAATAATATACAGTCTTATATATCATATAAGATATTAACATATAATATAATATATAGCATAAAGCTATACAATATATAATTGTATATGATATATTGTAATAATATTTTAAGATATTATATATCATATATAATTATATACTATATAGCTGTATATATTATATATTATATTACATATGAATATATTATGTATACATACTATATAATATATTGTATATACATTAGTATACTATATATTATATAATATACAGTATAATATAAATATATTATATAATATACAGTATAATATAAATATATTATATATACATTAGTATAGTATATATTATATACTATATAGTATAATATATTATATGTACATTAGTATACTATATATTATATACTATATAGTATAATATATTATATATACATTAGTATACTATATATTATATACTCTATATATAGTATAATATAAATATATTATATACTCTATATATAGTATAATATAAATATATTATATACTCTATATATAGTATAATATAAATATATTATATATATAGTTTCTTATTCTTGCCTGCCTAAACACGCTCAGGGATTCTGTGTGGCACATTTAGCCTCCAATTGGTGGTAAGTATATAGCTCTCTTTCCCTTTAAAAATTAAGATGACACTCACATAACATGAAATTTTATAGTGCTCAATTCAGGAGCATTGAGAACACTCAGAACATCGTGCAATCCCCACCTCTGTCTAGTACCACAACTTTCTCAGTACCCAAAAGGAAACCCTGTACCCCTTAAGCAGTCACTCCCATTCCCCTCTCCCTTCCCTGGGAACCACCAATGTGCTTTCTTTTCTCTGTTTTTGATGCCACACAGCATGATTCTGCACACCGTGCTTTCTGTCTCTGTGGGTTTGCCTCTTCTGGACATGTTTATGTAACGGAATCCTCCAATATTTGTCCTTTGATGTCTGATTTCTGTCACTGAGCATGATGTTTTCAAGGTTCTTCCACACTTCAGCCAGTGTCAGAGCTTTGTTCTTTTTCATGGCTGTATAATATTCCACCATCTGGATGGACCATATTCCATTTACCCTTTCAACTGCCAATGGACTCCTGGGTTCTTTCCAGCTTTGGATCATTGTGAGTCATGCTGCCATGAACATTTGTGTCCAGGTTTTCGTTTGAACATCCATTTTCAGTTCTTTTTGGTACATACCTAGGAGTGGAATGGCCGGCTTTAGGGTAGCTTCATGTTTAGCCTTTTGAGAAACCACCAAGCTGTTTAGAGACAAAAATGCTTTTGTCTTCCTCTGGTTCAAGGTTCCCTGTGATCCATAAAAAGGGTTCAGCCTCCCTACTTGGTGTCTCTGTTTCAAAGGAATGTGCTCATGTAGAGAAGGATATTTTTTGGAGTCTGGATTTTTGGGTCTGGGAGAAGGTTGAGAAGAGAAAGGTGGATATCCTTGATCTTTGCAGGGCAGAAAATTTCTGCAGCATCCACAATTGATTCTGCCATTGTGGGAAGTCAGCTAAGAGCTGCCTCTCTGCTCTTGAACCTGGTTGCAAAGGTGGATTGAGGGAGGTCGGCCTGGCCTGAGGCTGGGATCTGTCAGGACCAGTCAAACCCATCAAATTCCTTCTTCCTTTTTGTAGTGTGAGGTCACAGGACAGGTGCCAGAATCTACCTGTGACCCAGGAACTGGGGCTGAGAAGTAGCCAGGTGGCATTGCAGTAATGTGTCCTGCACCCAAGTTCTGAACAACTGACCATCTGCAGGGACCCCTCCCACCTGAGATCTGAACACTTGACTACCTGTAGGGAACCTTCCCACACCTGATATCTGAACAGCTGACCACCTGCAGGGACCCTCCCCACCTGACCACCTGTAGGGACCCTCCCCACCTGAGATCTAAACACCTGACCACCTGCAGTGACCCTCCCCCACATTAGATCTAAACACCTGACCACCTGCAGTGACCCTCCCCTACGTTAGATCTAAACACCTGACCACCTGCAGTGACTCTCCCCACCTGAGATCTAAACACCTGACCACCAGCAGTGACTCCACCCACCTGAGATCTGAACACCTGACCACCTGCAGTGACCCTCCCCCACGTTAGATCTAAACACCTGACCACCTGCAGTGACCCTCCCCTACGTTAGATCTAAACACCTGACCACCTGCAGTGACTCTCCCCACCTGAGATCTAAACACCTGACCACCAGCAGTGACTCCACCCACCTGAGATCTGAACACCTGACCACCAGCAGTGACTCTCACCCCTGAGATCTAAACACCTGACCACCTGCAGGGACCCTCCTCCATCTCAGATCTGAACACCTGACCACCTGCAGTGACTCTCCCCACCTGAGATCTGAACACCTGACCACCTGCAGTGACTCTCCCCACCTGAGATCTAAACACCTGACCACCTGCAGTGACTCTCCCCACCTGAGATCTGAACACCTGACCACCTGCAGTGACTCTCCCCACCTGAGATCTGAACACCTGACCACCTGCAGTGACTCTCCCCACCTGAGATCTAAACACCTGACCACCTGCAGTGACTCTCCCCACCTGAGATCTGAACACCTGACCACCTGCAGTGACTCCACCCACCTGAGGTCTGAACACCTGACCACCAGCAGTGACCCTCCTCTATATAACTATATATAACTATATATACAGTTGAACACTATATATATAACTATACATAGAGTTGAACACTATATATGTAACTATACATAGAGTTGAACGCTATATATATAACTATATATAGAGTTGAACACTATATATGTAACTATATATAGAGTTGAACACTATATATGTAACTATATATAGTGTTGAACACTATATATATAAAACTACATATAGTGTTAAATATAAATATATATAACTATATATAGTGTTAAAACTATATATAACTGTATATAAACTATATAATATATATTTAAATATATACAGTTATATATAACTATATACAGTGTTAAATATAAATATATATAACTATATATAGTGTTAAAACTATATATAACTATATAAAAATATATATAATACATATTTAAATATATTTATATAACTATATAGTGATATATATAATATATGTATAGTTCTATATATAACTATATATAACTGCAGAATGTATATATACAGAACTAATAGATATATATCTAATAGTATATATATATATAAATAAGAGTTCTGTCTCCAATAGTATATATGTTTATGTCTCTCCTTTAGTTCTCTTCTCTTTTTTTTTTTTTTTTTGGTTTGTTTTTTGAGACAGAGTCTCACTCTGTCACCCAGGCTGGAGTGCAGTGGTGCAAACTCAGCTCACTGCAAGCTCCGCCTCCCGGGTTCACGCCATTCTCCTGCCTCAGCCTCCGAGTAGCTGAGACTACAGGTGCCCGCCACCACGCCCGGCTAATATTTTGTATTTTTAGTAGAGACGGGGTTTCACCGTGTTGGCCAGGATGGTCTCGATCTCTTGACCTCGTGATCCGCCCTCCTCGGCCTCCCAAAGTGCTGGGATGACAGGCGTGAGCCACCACGCCCGGCCCAGTTCTCTTCTCTAGAGAACCGTGACTAATACACCTGTACAAAAGGAAATGTATGTCCTGCCATTGGGCATTTGGGAGAGTGAGCTCTGTTTCCTCAATTGTGTTCCACTCTTGCGTTCCACATTGTGGACAATGAGGGTCCCTTGTTGTTGGGAAGAAGAGCAGAAGTCACTGATTCCCCCCTCCAAGGCCTCCGTCCCTGCCCTGGGGCTGATGGAGATGGGCTGCCCTTGGCTATTGCTATGAGGGGTACTGGGCAGGGGCAGGGATCCCCATGGGGACACCACGCCTTTCCTTTTGAGTTCCCCGGGATTGGAGTGTTTCTGAGGACTGAGCATTGAGGATGGGGACGACTGAGCATTGAGGACAGCAGGGCAGCACCTGGAAGGCAGGGCCTGGTCCCATACAAAAGAGGCAAAGAGAGAGCCAAGGCCAGCTGTCCTTGTTGTTCTGAGCCTGGCCAGCAGGCAAGGGAGCTGATGGCCACAGCCCAGGGTGATGTGGGCCCCTCCCTCTTGCGCTGCCCCTGGGCTGAGCTGGATGCTGCAAATTCGCTGGAAGACACGTTTTCTGCATCACCCCGTCCTGCAGGTAGAGGGAGCCCTGGAGAGATTGTCTTCTGAGTTCTTTTCTCTTTTATTTATTAAGATTTGCGGGACAGCCCTACTTTGTTCTATGAGAACAGCAGGAGGGACCAGGAGGAGGGTCTATGGACGATGACCATGTTCACTAAGAAAGATCAAACACATCCGCGAAAAGATGAGCCCAGCTTTGCTAACGCCCTGGTGAGTGTCAGTTGCAGATAGAGGATGAAAACATTCAACACACAGGGAACATGGGGCTCCCTGCAGAACTGACCACAGACAGGCCCAGGCACTGCTAACGCCCCAGTCACAGGTCCAGTGCAGACAGTGGACGCCGGTATTCAATGCACAGGGGACGTGACTCCCTGCAGAGCTCACCACAGATGGGACCAGGCCCTGCTAACGTCCCAGTCACAGGTCAGGTGCAGACAGTGGACACTGGTATTCAATGCACAGGGGACGTGGGGCTCCCTGCAGAGCTCACCACAGACAGGTTCGGGCCCTGCTAACTCCCCAGTCACAGGTGAGGTGCAGACAGTGGACGCCGGTATTCAATGAACAGGGATGTGGGCTCCCTGCAGAACTCACCACAGACGGGACCAGGCCCTGCTAACGCCCCGGTCACAGGTCAGGTGCAGACAGTGGATGCTGGTATTCAATGCACAGGGGACGTGACTCCATGCAAACCTCACCACAGACAGGTCCAGGCCCTGCTAACGCCCCGGTCACAGGTCAGGTGCAGACAGTGGATGCTGGTATTCAATGCACAGGGGATGTGACTGTCTGCAAACCTCACCACAGACAGGTCCAGGCCCTGCTAACGCCCCGGTCACAGGTCAGGTGCAGACAGTGGATGCTGGTATTCAATGCACAGGGGATGTGACTGTCTGCAAACCTCACCACAGACAGGTCCAGGCCCTGCTAACGCCCCGGTCACAGGTCAGGTGCAGACAGTGGATGCTGGTATTCAATGCACAGGGGATGTGACTGTCTGCAAACCTCACCACAGACGTGACCAGGCCCTGCTAACGCCCTGGTCACAGGTCAGGTGCAGACAGTGGATGCTGGTATTCAATGCACAGGGGATGTGACTGTCAGCAAACCTCACCACAGACGGGACCAGGCCCTGCTAACGCCCTGGTCACAGGTCCGGTGCAGACAGCGGATGCTGGTATTCAATGCACAGGGGACGTGACTCATGCAAACCTCACCACAGACAAGTCAGGGCCCTGCTAACGCCCTGGTCAGAGGTCAGGTGCAGACAGTGGACGCCGGTATTCAATGCACAGGGGACGTGACTCCCTGCAGAACTGATTACAGACAGGCTCAGGTCCTGCTAACGCCCAGGTCAGACTGGGTCAGGTACAGACGGTAGATGCAGGCGTTTAATGCACAGGGGATGTGGGCTCCCTGCAGAGCTCACCACAGACAGGCCCAGCCCTGCTAGCACCCTGGTGAGTATCAGGTGCACAGAGAAGATGGGAACAGGAGATGTGGGTTTCCTGCAGAACTGACCACAGACAGTCCTGGGCCCTGCTAACAGCCAGGCCAGTTTAGCTGAGGTATAGACAGCGGACATCGGCATTTAATGCACAGGGAACGTGGGTTCCCTGCAAAAGTCACCACAGACAGGTCCAGGCACTGCTAACATCCTGGTCACAGGTCAGGTACATACAGTGGACAGGAACATTCAATACTCACCCCAGATGGGACCAGACCCTGCTAACGTCCCGGTCAGAGGTCAGCTGCAGACAGTAGACGTGGGCATTTAATACGCGTGAGACGTCAGCTCCTGCAGAACTCACAACAGATGGGCCGAGCCCTGCCAACGCCCAGGTCAGAAGTCAGGGCCAGAGTGTTGCGACGTTTCTCCCGGGAATTTTGTCTGCAGCTAAATCTGTGCAGCTGCCGTCAGCTGTAACACCTAGGAGCTGCCAGCACTCTCTGCTACCCTTTTATTCTTTTTCTTTCTTTCTTTCTCTTTCTTTTTCTTTCTTTCTTTCTTTGTTTCTTTCTCTTTCTTTTTCTTTCTTTCTTTCTCTTTCTTTTTCTTTCTTTCTTTCTTTTTTCTTTCTCTTTCTTTCTTTCTCTTTCTTTCTTTCTTTCTCTTTCTATTTCTTTCCTTCTCTTTCTTTTTCTTTCTTTCTTTTTTCTTTCTCTTTCTTTCTTTCTTTCTCTTTCCTTTCTTCCTTTTCTTTCCTTCCTTCCTTTCTTTCTTTCTTTTCTTTCTTTCTATTTCTTTCTTTTTCTTTCCTTTCTTTCCTTCCTTCATTCCTTTCTTTCTTTCTTTCTTCCTTTCTTTTTTCTTTCTCTTTCTTTTTCTTTCTTTCTTTTCTTTCTTTCTTTTTCTTTCTATTTCTTTCTTTTTCTTTCCTTTCTTCCCTTTCTTTCCTTCCTTCCTTCCTTTCTTTCTTTCTTTTTTTCTTCTTTCTCTTTCTCTCTTTCTTTCTTCCCTTTCTTTCCTTTCTTTCTTTCTTTTTTGAGATGGAGTCTTGCTCTGTCACCCAGGTTGGAGGGCAGTGGTGGGATCTTGGCTCAATGCAACCTCCGCCTCCCGGGTTCAAGTGATTCTCCTGCCTCAGCCTCCCGAGTAGCTGGGACTACAGGCACCCGCCACCAAGCCCGGCTAATTTTTGTATTTTTAGTGGAGACAGGGTTTCACCATGTTGTCAGGCTGGTCTCGAACTCCTCACCTCGAATGATACACCTGCCTCGGCCTTCTGAAGTGCTGGGATGACAGGCGTGAGCCGCTGCACCGGCCAGGACTCACTGATTCCTTCTATGTAACTGTACATTTTCATCACGAACTCACGTCTCGTCATTTCTGTCCTGCCCTCACACCCTTCCCAGCCTCTGGTCTTGTATCATTTCACTTTCTATCTCCATATTATCTACGGTTTTGTTTTTTTTTTTAACTCCCACCTAGGAATGAGAACATGTGAAATTTGTCTTTCTGTGCTTGGGGTGTCTTCCTCAATACAACAGTTCCTTGTTCCATGCTCATCTCCATGTGATGTATTCAAGGTTCATCCGTGTTAGAGCATGTGTCAAGCTGTCGTTCCTTTTCTTGACTTAAAACTGCCCTGTACGGATGCAGAAATCAGACTTTCTTTGTCCATTTGCCTGTTGATGGACACTTGAGTTCACCTTATCCTTTTTTTTTTTTTTTGAAACAGTCTCACTGTGTCGCCCAGGCTGGAGTGCAGTGGTGTGATCTCAGCTCACTGCAACCACCACCTCCTGGGTTCACGCCGTTCTCCTGCCTCAGCCTCCTGAGTAGCTGGGATTACAGACATGCGCCACCATGCCTGGCTAATTTTTGTATTGATAGTAGAGATGGGGTTTCACCATATTGGCCAGGCTGGTCTCGAACTCCTAACCTCAAGTGATCCACCCACTTTGGCGTCCCAAAGTACTGGGATTACAGGTGTGAGCCACCGCGCCCAGCCGTTAAACATATCTTAACCTTGTCTTTCCTTGTCATCATCTTCATATCCAGAAAAATCCCTCGGGCCAAGTTTTCCTTCCAAAAAAAATTGCAGGGACTCTTTAGAAAATTCCAATCTCCCTGGCAGTTTATGCTTCACTAGTTGGAGTGGCCATTTGGCCCTTAAGAACCCGGAGCAGGCTGGGCACAGGGGCTCACACCTGTAATCCCAGCACTTTGAGACGCCAAAGATGGAGGATCACAAGGATCACGAGGTCAGGAGTTCAAGACCAGCCTGACCAACATGCTGAAACCCCATCTCTACTAAAAATACAAAATTTAGCTGGGTGTGGTGGCAGACACCTGTAATCCCAGCTACTCGGGAAGCTGAGGCAGGAGAATCATTTGAATCTGGGAGGCAGAAGTTGCAGTGAGCCAAGATTGTGCCACTGCACTCTAGCCTGGGCAACAGGGCGAAACTCTGTCTCAAAAAAAAAAAAGAAAACCTGGGAAATGCCAGGCACAGTGGCTCCTGCCTGTAATCCCAGCTACCTGGGAGGCTGAGGTGGGAGGGATTGCTGGAGCCCAGGGCTTTGAGACCAGCCTAGGCCACCTAGCAAGACCCTGTCTCTACAAAAAGGACAAAAATTCACCAGGTGTGGTGGTGTGTGCCTGTAATCCCAGCTGCTTGAGAGGCTGAGGTGGGAGGATCGATTGAGCCCAGGAGGCAGCCCCTGCAGTCCAGCCTGGGTAACATAGTGAGACCGCACCTCCATAAATAGTCATAATAATAATAATAAAAAGAACTATGAATAACATCTCAGATATGCATTCAAAATATTTTTTTCAATAAATTTCTTCTCAGGCGTCCAAATGGACAAGCGATTTTCCAGCCTCAGCCTCCTGAGTAGCTGAGACTACAGGCACCTGCCACCACACCCGGCTAATTTTTGTATTTATAGTAGTGACAGGGTTTCAGCATGTTGGCCAGGGCTGGTCTCTAACTTCTAGCCTCAAGTGATCCACCCACTTCGGCCTCCCAAAGTGCTGGGATTACAGGCGTGAGCCACCGCGCCTGGACATTAAACTTATTTCAATCTTATCATTTCTTGTTACCAGCAGCGGTGCCACCTGTCCAGGCATCTCGCTGGCACAGAACAGCCAATGGGCATGGAATTCCTAGCACTGTTTGTCTGATGCATTAGACGACATAAAGATGGTGTCCTAAGGTTCCACACAAACCTCTTCACCCACCGCTCGGATGGTGTGTAAAGCACAAACATAGTTTGTGTCTGGTTGGGGTGTCTACAAACTGTTTTTCGGAACCACGGGGTCCTTCTCTGCCCAAGACTCACTTAGCCAAATGCAACTCTTCTCCTGACGTCCTAATTAATAAGATTAAGGCTTTCGATCTGTGCGTCTGCAGCCCCGAGACCCCTTCTGCATATTAAAACCCACCTCGCCGGGCAGGCAGAACACTTGTTTGTGCGTAGGGGAGCCCCCAGCAGCCCTCAGTCTATACTAGGCAAATAACAAAGAGGAGGAAAAAAAAAAAAAACTTAACAAATTACAGCTGAAACAAATCACCATTGCCCCGTTTTCAAATTATTATATTTCTGGGGAATTTCAGCCTGTTACATGAAAAGGAAGACAGCCGATCCAGAGGGCTTTTGATCGTCCGGTTATGTTAATAACCGGCGCTCATGTAAAATGCATAAGATGTACCTTACCGCGGAAGAGGATGGCTCATAATTACTCCGTATGCACAGAGAGTACCTCATTCCAAACGGATGCATAAAGACCCCCTTTTACATGGCAGCCTAATTACTTATAGACAGTTGAGCAGAAAATTACTTTCATCTGCTTCAACATGTGGAGGCAAAGAGATTAGAGCTGTACCTTTCAAAACAGCTGGCTGGCATACTGCAAGAGAAGGCCGGTGTTGTGTGGGACTGATTGCAAAGTGCATTTTCTGATCATTAGATCTATTAGAGAGAGGCAAGGACCAGCCTGTGTTGGAACTGTGAAAAAAAAAAATTTAACTGTAATGAACAGCAAGCAGGCAGTTCCTAGAGGCTCCCAAAAGCCCGACTTGGGGCTGAGATGGCCACAGAGAGGCCCGGACCCCGTGAGCTCAATCTCTGATCACAGCAGAGTCCCCAGAGAGAGTTCCGGGGGGGCCTCCTGATGGCACGGCCAGGACCCCTGAGGCCTCCACCGAGGACTCTGCCTTTGATCTCGCCCTGGTCTGCTCACTCTGCATGAGGACGACTCTGCCATCCTAATGATGGTTTTGCATCGGCCTGAGGTTTTGCTCTGCAGTGCTGCAGAAAGTGTCTGCATGGCCAGCACCGGCCAGAGATACGGGGACTTGGGAGATGAGAATCCGCAGGTGCACGTGGAGAAGAAACTTCTTTCTTGGAGGCTGCGGCGGCTTGTGGGGAGCTGCTCTGATTGGGAAGCATTTTGGGGCATCTACGATGTATCTTGGGGAGGGGAATAAGACCTGCAGATTCTTCCCACGTAGCTTATTTTGGTGGAGATAAAACGAGTGTCGTGGGACACTGTTTTCACAGCCTGGCATCAGCTTCTGGTCTTTGGGATCTTCAACAGAGGCTTTTAATTTTCTTTTTCTATTTATTTTTAAATAAAATTTCATTGCATTGCATTTTGTTTGTTTGTTTATTTGTTTGTTTGTTTGTTTGAGACAGCGTCTCGCTCTGTTGCCCAGGCTGGAGTGCAATGGTGCGATCTGGACTCACTGCAACCTCCGCCTCCTGGGTTCACGCCATTCTCCTGCCTCAGCCTCCCAAGTAGCTGGGACTACAGGTGACCACCGCCACGCCCGGCTAATTTTTTGTATTTTTAGTAGAGATGGGGTTTCACCATGTTGACCAGGATGGTGTCTATCTCCTGACCTCGTGATCTGCCCGCTCTGGCCTCCTAAAGTGCTGGGATTACAGGCTTCATTGCATTGCACATTAAGACACAGGGTCCTTGTTCTGTTGCCCAGGCTGGAGAGCAGTGGTGCAATCTCAGCTCACTGCAGCCTCAACCTCCCTGGCTCAAGCGATCCTCCCACCTCAGTTTCCCAAGTAGCTGGAACCACAGGTGTGCACCACCGCACCTGACTAGTTTGTTTGTTTGTTTGTTTGTTTGTTTGTTTAGCAGAGATGAGGTCTCACTGTGTTGCTCAAGCTGATCTTGAGCTCCTAGACTCAAGCGATCCTCCCATCTCAGCCTCCTGAGTAGCTGGAACTACAGCCATGCACCGCCACACCTGGCTAATTTTAATTTTTTTTTTGTAGAGACAAGGTTTCAGTTGGTCTGGTCTCCAATTCCTGGGCCCTGATGATCCTCCCACGTCAGCCTCCCGAGAACTTGGGGTTACAGGCATGCGCCAGCACCCCTGGTTAATTTTGAAATTCCTTTGTGGAGACAGCGTCTCCCTTTGTTGCACAGGCTGGTCTCCAACTCTTGGCCTCAACCGATCCTCCTGCACTGGCCTCTCAAAGTGCTAGCGCTGGGATTGCAGGTGTGAGCCACCACACCCAGCCTCATTAATGTTTTAACTGACAACTGAAAGTTGTACATATTTAGATTGTGTGCCATGAGGTTTTGACATCTGTATGTATTGTAGAAACGGTGGCATTAAGCTGAGTAGCCAATGCCCTCTCTCAGACATACTATTGATTTGTGGTGAGAAAGAGTGTAACATCAACTCAGCCATTTTTAAGTGAACAATACGTATATTATTATCAACAATGTTATCTTGTTGCATTATAAATGGATACAATGTTACCAGTCACCATACCATACATTAGAGCTCTTGAACTTTTTCCTCCTGACAAATTGACGCTCTGTGTCCTTCAACCAACATTTCCGCAACCCCCAGTTAGAAGGGAAAGCTTTCAAACAGGTCCCTGCCACCAGCTTTTGACACCGTTTGAATATCATACCAACCCCCTCCTTGGCCCCTGAGTCCCTTCCCACGTCCCACACAGACCCCCTGCTCCAGCCAGTCACATCTTTGTGGACATCTGGTTGCTAGACTTCAGCCCCGGCCCTTGCTCAGTAATTCCTACAACGCCCGTCCGTGACACCTGGGCTAAGACCCAAGACCAGCCTTGTCCAAAACACCCCGAAAATTCCTGACTCTTTGAGACCTTCTCCTCTCCTCCTTCCCCCATCTCCTCATCCACACTCTCCCTCTCTGGACCCTCCCTGGAGTTTCTGCTGCTCTGAGCACCTCAAACTCACCCTCACCCCCAGGTCCTGGTGATGTCCAAGCCGACCGCTGGGATGATGCAGTTGCCACAGACCTCCCCTGGCCACCCACCAGCGTTCCAGCCTTTGCTTGCAGACTCCTCCTTGGCCTTTCTCAAGAGGCACCTCCCTTGGGGGTTTTCTCCATGGCACTTGATCACACAACTTCAGTTTCTGAAGGTCGTGATTTGTGGACGTGCCCCCCAAGGCCCTGTTCCGGGCATTCAATGAGTATCAGGGGATTGTGGCGTTCGGTGTGCATCAGTGTGGCATTGACGGCATATCCGTGCATTGAGGCATTTAGAGTGTATTGAGTGTGTACAAGTGTATCATGGTATTGAGTGCATATGAGTGCATTGTGGGATTGAGTGTGTATCAGTGCATTGTGGGATTGAGTGTGTATCAGTGCATTGTGGGATTGAGTGTGTATCAGTGCATTGTGGGATTGAGTGCATTGTGGGATTGAGTGTGTATCACTTCATTACGGGATTGAGTGTGTATCAGTGCATTGTGGGATTGAGTGGGTATCAGTGCATTGTGGGATTGAGGGCATATGAGTGCATTGTGGGATTGAGTGTGTATCAGTGCATTGTGGGATTGAGTGCATTGTGGGATTGAGTGTGTTTCAGTGCATTGTGGGATTGAGTGCATTGTGGGATTGAGTGCATATGAGTGCATTGTGGGATTGACTATATATCAGTGCATTGTGGGATTGAGTGGGTATCAGTGCATTGTGGGATTGAGTGGGTATCAGTGCATTGTGGGATTGAGGGCATATGAGTGCATTGTGGGATTGAGTGTGTATCAGTGCATTGTGGGATTGAGTGCATTGTGGGATTGAGTGTGTTTCAATGCATTGTGGGATTGAGTGCATTGTGGGATTGAGTGCATATGAGTGCATTGTGGGATTGACTATATATCAGTGCATTGTGGGATTGAGTGCATATCAGTGCATTGTGGCATTTAATATATATCAGTGCATTGTGGCATTTAATATATATCAGTGCGTTGTAGCATTGCGTGCATTGTGGCATTGAGTGTGTATTGAGTGTGTACAAACGCATTGTGGCATTGAGTGCATATGAGAGCATCATGGAATTCAGTGCACATTAGTGAATCGTAGCATTTAATCTATGTCAGTGAATTGTGGCATCGCGTGCATACGAGTACATTGTGGCATTGAGTGTGTATCAGTGAATCATGGCATTTGATGTATATCAGGGCATTGTGGCATTGAGTGCCTTTGAGTGCCTATGAGCGCATTGTGGCATTGAGTGCATATCAGTGCATTGTGGCATTGAGTGTGTATCCGTGCATTGTGGCTTTCAGCATATATCAGTGCATCATAATGTTGAGTGCGTATCAGTGCATTGTGGCACTTAGTGTGTATTGTGTACAAGTGCACTGTGGCATTGAGTGCATATGAGTGCACTGTGGAATTCAGTGCATATCAGCGAATCACGGTATTTTATCTGTATCAGTGCATTGTGGCATTGAGTGCATATGAGTGCACTGTGGAATTCAGTGCATATCAGTGAATTGTGGCATTTAATGTATATCAATGCATTGTGGCATTGAGTGCATTGTGGCATTGAGAGTGTATCAGTGCATCTCGGCATTGCGTGCATATTTGTGAGCAGGTGCTTCACCTGCTCCTCTCACGGTCAGCCCAGGAATCTCATATTTACTCTCCAGAGTCAGGTAGGACCCTCCCCAGAGAGACTTCCCATTAAGAGACCCCTCCCCACTCAGGCAGACCCCTCGTCCCTCTCGAAGGCCACCTCTGAGGCCGTCACACTTTGTCATGGGAATCCGGGGCCCCTGGCACACTCTGTCCATGTTTGCACAGCAAACTCCATAGCGTAATAAAGACAGAAGGAGATTCAGGGGCACGACAGGCTTGCAGGAGGCCACCAGCCACAGGGAATCTCGCATGCAAAAGCAGCATGCAGCAAAACCTGGATATCTCACATGCACGGTTCACAGTAGGGTTTGTGCTCCTATGAGCATCAAATGCCTCTGCTGCTGATCTGACAGGAAGTGGGGCTCGAGCCGTAATGGGAGAGATGGGGAGCGGCTGTGAACACAGATGAAGCTTTGCTCGCTTGCCCACCGGTCACCTCTTGCTGTGGGACCTGGTTCTTCAGAAGCCACTGACTAGTACCAGCAGCGGCAGTGTCTGGAGGCCTCCGGGAGCCAAACCCAGGATTTTTCCTGTGGAAACTCGACTTCATTCCAAACATGAATCCCGGGGCCACTCTGCTCACTGGGTCCCCTTCCTGTGTGGCTTGAAATAAATGCAAGATTCGCTGTCCTGAAGCAAATGAATCTGAAGTTCGAGGCAGAGCAGGCGTGGAGGGACGGGTGGCCGATCTGTCTACACGTTAGGCATTCTCCGTCGCTACCAGGGGCACCATTGACTGGTCGTGATTTAATCCGTGTAACAGACTGGAGAAGCCCATTATCCAAGAGTCAAGGTACAATCAACATATTTTGCAAAATAAAGAGTCTATTGGGTGCACACTAATAAAGAGAAAGAAAGCAAACCCTGTAGGTTTAATTTAGAGCTCAGCCCCACCCCTTCCCACCACAGCCCTGAAGTCGCCAAGAGTCGTCATAAAACCGTTTCCTTGTTAATCCTCACCGAGGTATTTTTCTGTGCCCAGAGCCTGGCTTGGGAAATGAATGACAGGGTGATGGTTAGAAAACCAGGACACAGTGTGGGGGCCACAAAAACATACATTGGGGATGCCTAAGGCACTTGGGGGCGATGGCTGAGGGCTCCATGCCTGGGGTACGTGGTAGGGAGGCAGAGTGGATTAAGTGAAATGCTGTTGACTTAATTCTAATAGGTTTTAACAAAAAATCAAACCCACAGGTGTCTGTTCCCATGGAAGAGCTGCAAGAAGGGGTAAGATGGAACGTTGTACCCAGCCGGGCGTGGTGACTCACATCTGTCATCCCAGCACTTTGGGAGGCCAAGGCAGGAGGATCACCTGAGGTCAGGAGTTTGAGACCAGCCTGACCAATATGGCGAAACCCCGTTTCTACTAAAAATAATAATGAAAAAAATTAGTTGGGCGTGATGGCAGGCACCTGCAATCCCAGCTACTTGGGAGGCTGAGGCAGGAGAATCGCTTGAACCTGGGAGGCGGAGGTTGTAGTGAACCAAGATTGCGTCACTGCACACCAGCCCAAGTGATGACTTTGTTTCCAAAAAGAAAAAAAAAATGTACAGTTACATGTAAGGAATCAGTCCTGGCTGGGCACGGTGGCTCACGCCTGTCATCCCAGCACTTTGGGAGGCCGAAGCAGGCGGATCGCGAGGTCAAGAGATTGAGACCATCCTGGCCAACATGGTGAAACCCCGTCTCTAATAGAAATACAAAAATTAGCTGGGCATGGTGATGCATGCTTGTAGTCCCAGCTATTCGGGAGACGGAGGCAGGAGAATCGCTTAAACCCTGGAGGCAGAGGTTGCAGTGAGCTGAGATCAGGCCACTGCACTCCAGCCTGGTGACAGAGTGAGACTCTGTGTAAGAAAGAAAGGAAAGAAAGAAAGAAAGAAAGAAGGAAAGAAAGAAAGAAAGAAAGAAGGAAAGAGAAAGAAAGGAAGAAAGGAAAGAAAGAAAGAAAGAAAGAAGGAAAGGAAGGAAGGAAGGAAGGAAGGAGAAGGAAAGAAAGAGAAGGAAAGAAAGAAAGAAGGAAAGAAGGAAAGAAAGAAAGAGAAACAGAAAGAAAGAAAGAAGAAAGAAAGAAAAAAAGAAGGAAAGAGAAAGAAAGAAAAGAAAGAAAGAAAGATGAATTTGTTCAGTGGGAAATAGGCATACCATGTTATTTTATTTTATTTTATATTTTATTTTATTTTATGAGACAAGGTCTTACTCTGTCACCCAGGCTGGAGTGCACTGGTGCAAATCATGGGTCACTGCAGCCTCGACCTCCTGGGCTCAAGCGATCCTCCCAGCTGAGACCACAGGCACACACCACCATGTCTGGCTAATTTTTTATTTTTTTTCTGTGCAGATGGGGTCTTGCTATATATTGCCCAGGCTGGCCTCAAACGCCTGGCCTCAAGCAATCCTCCTGCTTTGGTTTACCAAAGGGCTGGGATTACAGGCATGAACCACCACAATTGGCTGATTCTTAAAAAAAAAATTAATAAATATCTGGCAGAATCTTACAATGAGAAGACACTGTATTCAATGCCAAGGGCTGGGGCAGTGCAGAGGTGAAAGCGATACATTGAGGATCGGATGCAGAATTTTGGAGTAGTTCTGTCGATAAAGTTTTATTGAAACACGGTCATACACACATTGTTGTGCACACTGTCTGCGGCTGCTTTCCTGCCACAAAGGCAGAGCTAAATCCTTGCATGGCAGACTGTGTGGCCCACAAAACTGAAAATATTGACTATCTGGCTCTTCACTTAAAAGATTTGCCCACCTCTGGTCTAACTGGTGTTGGAGGAATGCTTCCTAGTGACTCAGCCACTCCTGGTTTCTTTTTTCTTTTTTCTTTCTTTTTTTTTTTTTTTTTTTGAGACTGTGTCTCACCCTGTCACCCAGGCTGGAGTGCAGGGGCTTTATCTCAGCTCAGTGAACCTCTGCCTCCCGGGTTCCAGCAATTCTCCTGCATCAGCGTCCTGAGTACCTGGGATTACAGGCTCCTGCCACCACGCCCTGCTAATTTTTGTATTTTTAGTAGAGACAGTATTTCACCATGTTGGCCAGGCTGGTCTTGAACTCCTGACCTCATGATCCACCCGCCTCGGCCTCCCAAAGTGCTGGGATTACAGGCATGAGCCACTGCGCTTGGCCCAAATAATTTTTATTTAATATACTTAATATAAATATTAAATAAATAAATTTACTAAATATAAATATTAAACAAATATTTATTCATTAATATAATGTTACACAAATATTTAATATTTATATTAAGGAATAAATTTATTCATTTATATATTACACAAATATTTAATATTTATATTAAGGAATAAATTTATTCATTTATATATTACACAAATATTTAATATTTATATTAAGGAATAAATTTATTCATTTATATATTACACAAATATTTAATATTTATATTAAGGAATAAATTTATTCATTTATATATTACACAAATATTTAATATTTATATTAAGGAATAAATTTATTCATTTATATATTACACAAATATTTAATATTTATATTAAGGAATAAATTTATTCATTTATATATTACACAAATATTTAATATTTATATTAAGGAATAAATTTATTCATTTATATATTACACAAATATTTAATATTTATATTAAGGAATAAATTTATTCATTTATATATTACACAAATATTTAATATTTATATTAAGGAATAAATTTATTCATTTATATATTACACAAATATTTAATATTTATATTAAGGAATAAATTTATTCATTTATATATTACACAAATATTTAATATTTATATTAAGGAATTAAATTCCTTAATATAAATATTAAATAAATGTATCTAATAAATAAATTTATATTAAAATATATATATTTTAAATCCTGTTACCAAATATACATATGTGGATATAGCGGAAGCACGTGAAAGAGGAAAATGACCATCGGAGCACCATTCTTGGAATTGTCTACTAAGGTAAAGGAGCCCCTTGGGGCAGGTGGTGATCGCTAATCAAGGATCCCCTTGGAGGGCTGGCTGGTTTTGACTTGGTGGTCTTCTCTGCTCTTGGTTTCCTGGGAGTGGCAACATATGGGCAGACAAGGTAGCTCTTTTTGGGGTCTCTGGAGAATCAGAGCCCCTCCATGAATCCAGCTAAAGAGGCATCACATGCTTAATTCAGTTCCACGCTCAGGGAAGTCAACTCTCTAACGACGCAGAAGAAAGACGAGAAGGACAAAAATGTCCATTCGGTTTGAGAGACGGACTCGCACATCTGTGGGGAGAAGGCCAAAGTTAGCCCCAAAGGCACACCCCGTCCACTCCAGGTGCTGTGTGTCGGCGTTAGCCTTCCAGAGACTTCACGTCCAAAAAGACAGTTCCCCCATGGAGCTGGGACGACCCTCTTTTCTGATTGAGCAGGTGCAAAAGTGAGGAGGACAGAGAGAATAGAATTTAGACCCAGGCTGGGTGCAG
This sequence comes from Pongo pygmaeus, assembly GCF_028885625.2. Classification (NCBI taxonomy): domain Eukaryota; kingdom Metazoa; phylum Chordata; class Mammalia; order Primates; family Hominidae; genus Pongo; species Pongo pygmaeus. The sequence goes on from NC_072397.2 coordinate 511,645, forward strand.
TGTGGTTCATGCCTGCCGTCCCAGCACTTTGGAAGCTTGAGGCAGGTGGATTGCTTGAATCCAGCCTGAGTGATACACAAAGAATGACTGTCCAGGTCTAAATTCTATTTTTTTTTTCCTCTTTTTTTTTGAGGCAGAGCCTCGCTGTGTCACTCTGGCTGGACTGCCGTGGTACAACCTTGGCTCGGTGCAACCTCTGCCCCCTGGGCTCAGGCAATCCTCCTGCCTCAGCCTCCTGAGTAGCTGGGATTACAGGTGCATGAACCACCATGCCCGGCTAAGTTTTGTATTTTTGGGAGAGTTGGATCTGTCTTGTTTTCGTCTCTTCCTCATCATTTGGATGCCAAGAGGCCAAGTTCTTGCTTTGAGTTTACCCTGTCAGTACATTAAGTTCTTCTTATTGATTTATTTACACATTTATTTTGAGACAGATTCTCGCTCTGTCACCCAGGCTGGAGTGCAGTGGCACGATCTCAGCTCGCTGCAACCTCCGCCTGCAGGGTTCAGGTGATTCTCCTGCCTCAGCCTCCTGAGTAGCTGGGATTACAGGCACCCACCACCACGCCCAGCTAATGTTTGTATTTTTAGTAGAGACTGGGTTTCTCCATGTTGGCCAGGCTGGTCTCGAACTCCTGAGCTCAGGTGATCCTCCCGCCTCGGCCTCCCAAAGTGCTGGGATGACAGGCGTGAGCCACTGCGTCCGACCAGCACGCTAATTTTGCATGGGCAGCTCTCAGCTTGCAAAAAAAAGTATGAATAAATGATGTCTACAAAAAGCACATCCTAAAGTCATGGGTGCAGATACATTTTTCTTTGCAGTTCTAGCGAATTCTCCCCTAGGGAATGCAAAATATGCCATTCTTTTTTTTTTATTTTAAGGATAGCCACTGCCAGAGAACATGAGTGAGGGACGGTATCTGCGTACGTTGAAAATGCTCACGTTTTCTGGTGCAGAGATTTCTCTGGAGTAATGGCATTTTTCTGTGTGGCAGTGAGCATTTAGAGTGAATAGTTTTTCTCTTTTTTTTTTTGCAGTGTTATGGACTTGAAAATGTCATCTTTTTTCTATTCCTTTTAAAATCAAATTACGACGTGACATTCAATAAAATATCTTTTGCGCAACTAATAAAAACAAGACCCTTGCTGCCTTGACAATTAAGGCACAGGGTCCGACACGCCGCCTCCGATACAGTTTACGGCTTCCCTTTGATGTCAGGGTTTCCTATATTAAAAAAAAAAAGAGCCCCATTATTTATTAATAGCCTTCTGTGTTTTAAAAGTTTCTTTTTCTTGTGTGGAGAGAAAAAAAATCATTTGCCTTTTAATGGGGTGTCAGATTTGCTTTCGAAACCTTCTAAAAGGTTATCGTTGTTGAATACGAACAAGTTTCTTTCTGCAGAATCAATGAAGACTCTGTTTCCCAGGCCGCTCCGTGGAAAACTTAATTTCACCATTTTGCAAAGTGCAGGGGTGGGACGTTTCACTGCGGTTAACTATTTTCACATGGAGGGTAAAGAAAAATGCAAAGTCCTCACACATACTAAATAACCTGCAGGCTGCCTTATGTCCAGGACGTCTCGCAACAGCCTGGCGGTCAGAGCTCACGGAGATGTCCAGTTCAATTAGATGCTTCGTAAACCTGCTAGCAATTAACTCAGCCAGGAGCTGAGACCTAACACCAGGACCAAGAGGGGGTTAGATCACGGTTCAGGAGCTGAGACTTAACTGCCCTTACAGTATCTACCAGCTTGACCAGCTGCCCTGGAGAAAATGACCCACTTCCAAATTCTATTTTTTATTATTATTATTTTTTGAGAAACTGTCTCACTCTGTCCCCCAGGCTGGAGTGCAGTGGCATCATCTCGGCTCACTGCAACCTCCACCTCTCGGGTTCAAGCGATTCTCCTGCCTCAGCCTCCTGAATAGCTGGGACTACAGGCGCCCGCCACCAGGCCCAGCTAATTTTTGGTATTTTTAATAGAGATGGGGTTTCACCATGTCGAACAGGCTAATCTTGAACTTCTGACCTCAAGTGATCCGCCCGCCTCGGCCTCCCAAAGTGCTGGGATGACAGGCGTGAGCCACCGCGCCTGGCCTCCAAGTTCTATTGTAACCCATCTCTAAATTTGATTCTAAGTGTAGGGAGGACAGATAGAATAGAATTGAGACACAGGCTGGGTGCAGGGTTCTTGCCTGCAGTCCCAACACTTTGGGAGGCTGAGGCAGGTGCATTGCTTGAATCCAGCCTGAGTGATACAAGAAGTACCCTCAACTCTACAGTTGGGAGTGTAGACATTTAGACCTGGACAGAGTGTCTGTCCAGGCCTAAATGCTATTCTTTTTTCCTTTTTTTTTTTTTTCTTTTTGAGGCAGGGCCTCACTCTGTCACTCTGGCTGGACTGCTGTGGTACAACCTCAGCTCACTGCAACCTCTGCCCCCTGGGATCCTGCCTCAGCCTCCTGAGTAGCTGGGATCACAGGTGCATGCACCACCACGCCCGGCTAAGTTTTGTATTTTTGGTAGAGTTGGGTGTTTTTGTGTGTGTCAATCAGGCTGGGTTCAAGCAATCCACCTGTCTCAGACTCTCAGAGTGCTGGGACTACAGGCGTGAACCACTGCACCTAGCCTGGGTCTAAATTATATTCTATATGTAGGCAGGACAGAGAGAATAGAATTTAGAGATGGGTTAGAATAGCATTTAGAGATGGATTATTTTTTGTTTGTTTTTGCTACAGGGCAGGGTGCTCAAAAGCAGCTGTGAGTCTGTTTAGATAACAGTGGACAGGCCGGGTGGGGTGCCTCACACCTGTAATCCCAGCACTTTGGGAGGCCGAGGCGGGCGGATCATGAGGTCAGGAGATCGAGACCATCCTGGCTAATACGGTGAAACCCCATCTCTACTAATACAAAAAATTAGCCGGGCGTGGTGGTGGGTGCCTGTAGTCCCAGCTACTCAGGAGGCTAAGGCAGGAGAATGGCGTGAACCTGGGAGCGGAGCTTGCAGTGAGCCGAGATCGCACCACTGCACTCCAGCCTGGGCGACAGAGTGAGACTCCATCTCAAAAAAAAAAAAAAAAAAAAAAAAAAAAGTCATACATGGGAGTGGCAATTCTATTTTTTTTTGAGATGAAGTCTAGCTCTGTTGCCCAGGCTGGAGTGCAGTGGCGCGATCTCGCCTCACTGCAACCTCTGCCTCCTGGGTTGAAGTGATTCTCCTGCCTCAGCCTCCCAAGTAGCTGGAATTACACGTGTGCACCACTATGTCCAGCTAACTTTTGTATTTTTAGTAGAGGCAGGGTTTCACCATGTTGGCCAGGCTGGTCTCGAACTCCTGACCTCAGGTGATCCACCCACCTCGGCCTCCCGAAATGCTGGGGTTACAGGCATGAGCCACTGCACCCAGCCTACTTTTACAGTGCCCAGGACAATTTCATTTTGACTGAAATATAATTAATTCCATTCTTCAAGGTATTACATGTAAGAAGTGGAAGGGTCACCTTGTTTGTGTATGGATCATTGGTGGCTGAACCGCCTCTGAAATTTCTCTGTCATTGAGAAGAGCAGGGGTAAGTGTTCTGAGGGTGTAGAGGGGTGAAAGGAACAACCTGTAGTGGAGTTAATCCCAGGACTCCAGGTGACCCAGGGTTGATAAAGTCATCTGTAAGAAGTAAATGATATAAACAGGGTCAGGTCAACCCGTACAGGACTATGAACTTAATACACTTTACCTTAATAGACTGCTTCCTTGCTGTGATGGGTTCGTGAAGTAGAAAGGGTGTCACCAGCCCAGAGCCTGCCCAGGACCAGGACCTCAATACACTTGACCTCTCATTCCCTGAGTGAGGAACCCATGAAGTGAGGGGGAGTCTCACCAGCTCAGAACCTGCACAAGACTAGGATCTCAATACACTTAACCTCTCCTTCCCCGTGTGAGGAACACATGAAGTGAGAAGGGTGTCACCACCCCAGAGCCTGCCCAGGACCAGGACCTCAATACACTTGACCTCTCATTCCCTGAGTGAGGAACCCATGAAGTGAGGGGGAGTCTCACCAGCTCAGAACCTGCACAAGACTAGGATCTCAATACACTTAACCTCTCCTTCCCCGTGTGAGGAACACATGAAGTGAGAAGGGTGTCACCACCCCAGAGCCTGCCCAGGACCAGGACCTCAATACACTTGACCTCTCATTCCCTGAGTGAGGAACCCATGAAGTGAGGGGGAGTCTCACCAGCTCAGAACCTGCACAAGACTAGGATCTCAATACACTTAACCTCTCCTTCCCCGTGTGAGGAACACATGAAGTGAGAAGGGTGTCACCACCCCAGAGCCTGCCCAGGACCAGGACCTCAATAAACTTGACCTCTCATTCCCTGAGTGAGGAACCCATGAAGTGAGGGGGAGTCTCACCGGCTCAGAACCTGCACAGGACTAGGACTTCAACACACTTGACTGTTCTTTCCCTGTGTGAGGAATGTATGAAGTGAGGAGGAATCTCACCAGCCCAGAGCATGCCCAGGATGAGGACCTCAATACACTTGACCTCTCATTCCCTGAGTGAGGAACCCATGAAGTGAGGGGGAGTCTCACCAGCTCAGAACCTGGACAGGACCAGGACCTCAACACACTTGACTGTTCTTTCCCTGTGTGAGGAATGTATGAAGTGAGGAGGAATCTCACCAACCCAGAGCCTGCCCAGGATGAGGACCTCAATACACTTGTCCACTCTTTCCCTGTGTGAGGAATATATGAAGTGAGGAGGGTGTCACCAGCCCAGAGCCTACAATGACAAGGACCTCAATACACTTGACTTCTCCATCCTCATGTGAGGAATATATGAAGTGACGAGGGTCTCACCAGCCCACAACCTCCACAGGACCAGGATCTCAATACACTTGGCTTCTCCTTCCTCATGTGAGGAATATATGAAGCGAGGAGGAATCTCACCAGCCCAGAGCCTGCCCAGGGTGAGGACCTCAATACACTTGTTCACTGTTTCCCTGTGTGAGAAATATATGAAGTGAGGAAGGTGTCACCAGCCCAGAGCCTACACATGACTAGGACCTCAATACACTTGACTTCTCCATCCTCATGTGAGGAATATATGAAGTGAGGAGGGTGTCACCAGCCCAGAGCCTACACATGACTAGGACCTCAATACACCTGACTTCTCCTTCCTCATGTAAGGAATAGATGAAGTCACCAGGGTGTCACCAGCCCAGAGCCTGCACAGGACCAGGACCTCAATACACTTGACCTCTCATTCCCTGAGTGAGGAACCCATGAAGTGAGGGGGAGTCTCACCAGCTCAGAACCTGGACAGGACCAGGACCTCAACACACTTGACTGTTCTTTCCCTGTGTGAGGAATATATGAAGCGAGGAGGAATCTCACCAACCCAGAGCCTGCTCAGGATGAAGACCTCAATACACTTGTCCACTCTTTCCCTGTGTGAGGAATATATGAAGTGACGAGGGTGTCACCAGCCCAGAGCCTACAATGACTAGGACCTCAATACACCTGACTTCTCCTTCCTCATGTAAGGAATAGATGAAGTCACCAGGGTTCTCATCAGCCCAGAGCCTGCACCAGACAAGGACCTCAATATGCTTGACCTCTCCTTCCTCATGTGAGAAATATATGAAGTGAGGAGGAATCTCACCAGCCCAGAGCCTCCGCAGGATCAGGACCTCAATACACTTGACCTCTCCTTCCCTGTGTGAGGAATAGATGAAGTGAGAATGGTCTCATCAGCCCAGAGCCTGCATTTTTATTCCATTCTTCAAATTTGGCCACAACACTGTAGAGGTGGACAGTCCCAGAGCCCCCCAAAATAGTCACTGAAGCCAAAATATCAGGAAGAGAAGAACTAGCTGTCTTTTCTATGCCATATTTTATCAGTGCAGACAGCTTTGAGGTTGATGTTCAAAGAATCCAAAAAAGGTAAGCGTTTAATTATTTGTCCTTAATTGTAATACTCATTAAGGATTCCACCTTTGTCATTAGCATATCATAAGATATCTTTCTTATGCAGATGAAAGTTGTGGAGATTCACTCTCTAGACAGCATTTAGTGAGATTAATACTCAACCTACATCCGTATCAAGGTAGCAGACCCGCATCTGAGAAGGTTTGACCACTTATTTTGCCATGGTTCATGGAGACGACCTTAAGTGTGTCTGTCACCAAAAGGGACTTTGTAGGGTGAGAGTGATATAGTGCATTGTCAAGGGAAGTTTGCTTACATCTAAGGCTGTTTTCTGGAATCTCCCTGTTGTGAGGAATCCATAAGGTGAGGAGGGTGTCATCAGCCCAGATCCTACACAGGACTAGGGACTCAATACACTTGACCTGTCCTCCTCTGCATGAGATCTGACGTCTCCATATCTTTTCCTGGTATGGCTTACAACTGAACCTTCACCTGAGTACAACAAAAATCAGCCATGTTTTGCTGGGGCCACATCACATCCTTCCCATGATATATTCTTTGGCCCAGTTTCCAGGGAGTATTCTTGGGTTTATCATATGTAGATACAGTCCTTGTTACCTCGACCTTAAAGCATCCTTGGCTGGGCGCAGTGGCTCACACCTGTGATCCCAGCACTTTGGGAGGCCGAGGTGGGTGAATCACTTGAGGCTAGAAGATCAAGACCAGCCTGGACAACATGGTGAAACCCTGTCTCTACTAAAAATACAAAAAAAAAAAAAAGAGCTGGGCGTGGTGGTGTGCACCTGTAGGCCCAGCTACTGGGGAGGTTGAGGCAAGAGAATTGCTTGAACCCAGGAGGTGGAGGTTTCAGTGAGCTGAGATCATGCCAGCATACTCCAGCCTGAACAACAGAGTGAGATTCAGTTTTTTTTTTTTCGAGACAGAGTCTCGCTCTGTCCCCCAGGCTGGAGTGCAGTGGCACAGTCTCGGCTCACTGCAACCTCCGCCTCCCGGGTTCACACCATTCTCCTGCCTCAGCCTCGCAAGTAGCTGGGACTACAGGTGCCCACCACAAAGCCCGGCTAATTTTTTGTATTTTTGGTAGAGATGGGGTTTCACCATGTTAGCCAGGATGGTCTCGATCTCCTGACTTTGTGATCTGCCCGCCTTGGCCTCCCAAAGTGCTGGGATTACAGATGTGAGCCACCACGCCTGGTGAGATTCAGTCTTAAAAAAAAAAAAAAGAAAGAAAGAAAGAAAAGAAAAAGAAAAAGAAAAAGAAAAAAGAAAGCATCCTGGTGATCTTTCCTATGAGTCATAGATGTCTTCACCCAGGGTGAATGTAGAACTGTGCACACCCAGACAATGCTAAGAACGAAGTGTGTAGGACTCAGATACAGATGATCTCAGGTAGAGGCTGCAGCTAGAAGCATTATTAAAGGTCCACATTAACTTTCCCTCCCCTTCTCCCTGGGATGCTGCTACCCTCATTGAAGCTTCAGCCACCTCATGCTCTCTACAGAGATGGCAGCTTCCCAAAGTGCTCCTCAACTCCCATTCTTGACTTCTTCCAGTCATTCTCCACCTAGCAGCTAATGTTCTTTGAAGTCAAATTACGTCATTCTCATGCCTCTGAGGTAGGAAGCAGGACATGACTGCGGAGGGAGGGCTAAGACACTGGACCAGGTTGAGGTCTAGCTAAAGCAGGCCTAGGGCAGAAGCAGCTCTCCATTAGTGATATGGTTTGGCTGTGTCCCCACCCAAATCTCATCTTGAATTGTAGCTCCCATAATTCCCATGTGTTGTGGAAGATAGTTGAATCATGGGGTGGTTCCTCCATACTGTTCTGGTGGTAGTGAATAAGTCTCATGAGATCTGATGGTTTTAGAAGGGTGAATCCGTTTCATGTGGTTCTCATTGTCTTCTTGCCTGCCGCCATGTGAGATGTCCCTTGCTCTTCCGCCATGATCGTGAGGTTTCCCCAGCCATATGGAACTGTGAGTCCATTAAACCTCTTTCCTGTATAAATTATGCAGTCTTGGATATGTCTTTATTGGCAGCATGAGAACAGACAAACACGATAAGACACACCCACCAGTACCATGTCATACCACAAATACAATAAGACACACCCACCTGGACCCATTTCCATGACAACACCCAGACATTATGGCTCCTTTCCATGGCAATGACACAATGACCCACAAAAGAACATATTTTTTTTCTAGAAATTGCTGCAAAACCCGCCCCTTAATGTGCATGTAATTGGAAGCATTGATAAATATGATTGTGGAACTGCCTCTGAGCTGCTACTCTGGACTTACTGACCATGGGTAAGCCTGCTCTGCAAAGACCAGCACCTCTGCTGCTGCTGTGAACTGCCACTTCATAACAGTTGGTGGGAGTGCCAATTAGTTCCACCATTGTGGAAGACAGTGTGGCAATTCCTCAAGGATCTAGAACCAGAAATACCATTTGACCCAGCAATCCCATCACTGGGTACACACCTAAAGGATTGTAAATCATTCCACTATAAACACACATGCACGCGTATCTTTATTGCAGCACTGTTCACAATAGCAAAGACTTGGAACCAACCCAAATGTCCAACAATGATAGACTGGATTAAGAAAATGTGGCACATAAACACCATGGAATACTATGCAGCCATCAAAAAGAATGAGTTCATGTCCTTTGCAGGGACATAGATGAAGCTGGAAACCATCATTCTCAGCAAACTGACACAAGAACAGAAAACCAAACACCGCATGTTCTCACTCATAAGTGGGAGTTGAACAATCAGAACACATGGACACAGGGAGGGAAACATCACACACCAGGGCCTGTCGGGGGCTGGGGGGCAAGGGGAGGGAGAGCATTAGAAGAAATACCTAATGTAGCTCATGTGTTGGTGGGTGCAGCAAGCTGCCATGTCATGTGTATACTTATGTAACAAAACTGCACTTTCTGCACATGTACCCTAGAACTTAAAGTATAATAATAATAAAAAAGTTGGTGTCTAACACCACCAGCTCACTCTTTTATATTCTAGATGAGGCCAAAAACCCTTCCAGGCTAAGCCCCAATTTGGGGCTCACCTGCCCAGCGCCACCTCCAACCTTCACCTTCGATTTCTTCTGTTTCTTCCCCTGGACATGGAATAAATCCACCCTGGACTTTGAGTCCTAGATATAGGGGATGTAGCAAACTTCTCAGGCTCCTGTCCACAGTGTGCCCACTCTGCAGCTCCTTTTTCCATGTCCCTAACACTCCGAGCTCTTTCCAGCCTCCAGGTGCTGGACGTGGTGGGTGCCTTTCCCTGTAGTTCCCTCTCCAGCTCACATGTGGCTCTCTCTGTCTCTCTTCTTCTTCTTCTCCTTCTCCTCCTCCTCCTCCTTCTCCTCCTCCTCCTCCTTCTCCTCCTCCTCCTCCTTCTCCTCCTCCTCTTCCTCCTTCTTCTCCTCCTCTTCCTCCTTCTCCTCCTTCTCCTCCTCCTCCTTCTCCTCCTCCTTCTCCTCCTCTTCTTCCTCCTTCTTCTCCTCCTCTTCCTCCTTCTCCTCCTCCTCCTTATCCTCATCCTTCTCCTTCTCCTCATCCTCCTTCTCCTCCTCCTCTTCCTTCTCCTTCTTCTTGTTCTTTTTCTTCTTCTTCCTCTCTCCACCCCGTCCCTCATCCTTCCACAGTCTGGGGGGCTTAAACAATAGATATTTATATTCTCTCTGTTCTGGAGATCAGAAGTCTGAGATGAAGGTGTCTCAGGTTTGCACTCCCTCTGCAGGCTTTAGGGGAGGATCCTTCCTGCCACTCCCAGCTCCTGGGGGCTCCAGGTGACCCTGGGCTTGTGGCTGCATCACTCCAGTCTCTGCCTCCATCTCCACGTGGCCTTCTCCTCTGTGTCTGTGTCTCCTCTTCCGTCTCTTAGAAGGACACCTGTCATTGCATTTAGGGCCCATCCCAATCCAGGATAACCTCATCTCAAACTCCTTGAGTTCATTGTATCTGCAAAGACCCTATTTTCAAATAAATTCTTGTTCACAGATACTGGGAACTTAAAACAACAGAAATTATTCTCTCTCTGTCCTGGAGACCAGGAGTCTGAGATGAAGATGTCTCAGGGCCGTGCTCCCTCCACAGTCTCTAGGGGAGGGCCCTTTGTGCCTCTCCCAGCCCCTTGGAGCTCCAGGCATCCCTGGGCTTGTGGCCACATCACTCCAGTCTCTGCCTCCATCTCCACGTGGCCTTCTCCTCCATGTCTGTGTCTCCTCTTCCGTCTCTTAGAAGGACACCTGTCATTGCATTTAGGGCCCATCCCAATCCAGAATGATGTCATTGTAAGTTGACTGCATTGGTAAAGACCGTCTTTCCAAACAAGACCACATTGCCCAGTTGTAGGGCTTTGGATTCAACATATTTTTTTTGGAGAGTCCCCTATTCAACCTATAACATTAAATATTATATATTATTCCCCTCTTCAACGCATAACATCATATATTATATATTATAAATGGTTCTTCTTCTTTCTACATTATCAATATATCATTATCTATTTATATCTTATAAGTGCTTTAGAAAGAAAGAAAATGAATGGGGTTATATGATGAATGAGTCAGCTGTGTTCATCCCTCCTGATGGAAAATGAAGGTGGCTAAAATGCTAAATTGAGAATTCCTTTGTCCCCTAAAGATATAGTCTTAGTAAGCCAACTTGAGGCTATTTTCTTGTCTTCCTTTTCCGTTCATACGATGATTTATATTCCATTTTCCTTGTACGCTAACTCTGTGTAATCTTTGCTTAGATAAACTTTCATCAAACGACTAATGAACAGAAAGTTTAAAAAATACATTAATCACCAAATAATTGCATTCGGAGTGTCTCCAAGTATAGAAAAATCAGGGCATTCGCAGGTAAGAACAGATTTCAATATTTATGAAGTACTTTTTCTATAATTAAGAAGAATTCTGCAAAAGATTTTTATTGTCATTATTCTTTTGAATCTTAATCCATAAATGGTTATCAAATCATTAAAAGAAAAATGTATAACCCCAACGTGAATTAGCTTTCCTTTGATGAGCCTGGCAGAATATCAGTTGTTTTAGGTGTTTGGATCACATTTGAGGATACATAAATGGCATTAGAAGTTTTCAGACTAATTGTAAGTCTGAAAACAGGGCCAGAAAAGTAGAGACACAAATAAAAGAGGAAGACAAAAAGAGTTGAGTGAGAGACATCGAGACATCCAGATGATGGAGTGGAATGAGGCATTTGTGCATTATTATCTTGGAAGTTCTCTAAAGAAGGAATATATTCTGTCATAGTGTAAACCAAAAATGAAATCTTAACGGTTTGAACCCATTGAACCTTTTTTTTTTTTGAGATGGAGTCTTGCTCTGTCACCCAGGCTGGAGTGCAGGGGTGTGATCTCAGCTCACTGCAAGCTCTGCCTCCCGGGTTCAAGCAATTCTCCTGCCTCAGCCTCCTCAGTAGCTGGGATTACAGGCGCCCGCCACCACGCCCGGCTAATTTTTGTATTTTTGGCAAAGATGCAATTTCATCACGTTGGTCAGGCTGGTCTTGGACTCTTGACCTCATGATCGGCTGGCCTCAGCCTCCCAAAGTGCTGGGATTACAGGTCTGAGTCACCATGCTCGGCCTGAACTGACCCTCGCTTAACCAAGGGGACTCCAGAGAAAAACTGGATTCCTGCCTGGGATGGTGAATATTGAGTGTCAACTTGATTGGACTGAAGAATGCAAAGTATTCATACTGGCTGTGTCTGTAAGGGTGTTGCCAAAGGATATTCACATTGGAGCCAGTGGACTGGGAGAAGCAGACACACCTTCACTCTGGGTGGGCACCATCCCATCAGCTGCCAGCTGGGCTAGGATGGAAGCAGGCAGAGGATTGCGGAAGGACAGGACTGGCTGAGTCTAACAGCCTCCATCTTTCTCCCAGGCTGGATGCTTCCTGCCTTTGACCATAGACTCCATCATGCTCCATCGGTTTTTAGACTATTGGACGTGCACCACTTGTTTGCCAGGGACTCTTGTCACCCAGGCTGGAGTGCCGTGGCGCGATCTCGGCTCACTGCAAGCTCCACCTCCCAGGTTCAAGTGATTCTCCTGCCTCAGCCTCACGAGTAGCTGGGATTACAGGTGCCCGCCACCACACCTGGCTAATTTTTTGTATTTTTAGTAGAGACGGGGTTTCAGCGTGTTAGCCAGGATGGGCTCGAAGTCTGCCCTGTTGGCCTCCCTGTTTTTGAAGTTTTGGGATGTGGATGGGATTCACTACTGACTTTCTGGCATCTCAACTTGCAGACGGACTGTTCTGGGACTTTCACTTTGTGATGGGGTGCGTCAACTCTCCTAATAAATTCCCTTTTATTTTATTTTGAGATGGAGTCTCGCTCTGTCGCCAGGCTCCAGTGCAGTGGCGCAATCTCAGCTCACTGCAATCTCTGCCTCCTGAGTTCAAGCAATTCTCCTGCCTCAGCCTCCGGAGTAGCTGGGATTACAGGCACCCGCCACCACACCAGGCTAATTTTTTGTATTTTTAGTAGAGACGGGGTTTCACCGTGTTAGCCAGGATGGTCTCGATCTCCTGACCTCGTGATCTGCCCGCCTCGGCCTCCCAAAGTGCTGGGATTACAGACGTGAGCCACTGCCCCCAGCCACAAAATATTTTTAAAAATGAGCAGGGCATGGTGGTGAGTGTCTGTGGTTCCAGCTATAAGGAAAGTTGAGGTGGGAGGATCACTTGAGCCCAGGAGTTTGAGACCTGCCTGGACAACATAGCAAGACCCCATCACTTTAAAAAAATTATCCAGGCATGGTGACATGCACTTGTAGTCCCAGCTACTCAGGCAGTTAAGGCAGGAGGATTGCTTTAGTCTAGCAGTTCCAGACAAGCCTGGGAAACATCACAAGACCTCATGTCTATAAAAAAATTTAAAAAATTATCCAGGCATGGTAGCACAAACCTGTAGTTCCAGCTACTCAGGCAGTTAAGACAGAAAAAATGCTTGAGCCTTGCAGTGTGAGACCAGCCTGGAAAACATAGCAAGATCCCATGTCTATAATTTTTTTTTTTTTTTTTTTTTTTTTTTGAGATCGAGTCTCGCTCTGTCACTCAGGCTGGAGCGCAGTGGCGCAATCTCAGCTCACTGCAAGCTCCACCTCCCAGGTTCACACCGTTCTCCTGCCTCAGCCTCCTGAGTAGCTGGGACTAGAGTTGCCCGCCACCACGCCCAGCTAATTTTTTTTTTTTGTATACAAATTTTTTTAAAAACATCCAGGCATGGTTGCATGCACCTGTAGTTCCAGCTACTTAGTCAGTTGAGGCAGAAGGATGACTTCAGCCCAGGAGTTGGAGGCTGCAGTGAGTCAGCCGCGATCATTTCACTGCACTCCAGGCTGGGTGACAGAGCAAGACCCTGAGAAAGGAAGAAATAGAGAGAGAGAGAGAGAGAAAGAAAGAAAGAAAGAAAAAGAAAGAAAGAAAGGAAGAAAGGGAGGGAGGAAGGGAAAGAAAGAAAAGAAAGAAAGGAAAGAAGAAAGAAAGAAAAGGAGAAAGAAAGAGAAAGGAAGGGAGTGAGGAAGGGAGGGAGGGAGGAAAGAAGGAAGGAAGAAGGAAGGTGATAAAGAAAGACAAGGAAAGAAAGAAAAGAAAGAGAAAGACCAAGAAAGGAGAGAGGGAAAGAAGGAAGAAGAAAAAGGAAAAGAAAAAATAAAGACAGGAAGGAAGGAAGGAGAGACAAAGAAAGACAAAGAAAAGAAAGAAAGAGATAGAGAAAGAAAGGAGAGAGGGAAGGAAGGAAGAGAAAGGAAAAGAAAGAAAAGAAAGAAAGAAAGAAGAGAAAGAAAGAGGAAGGAAAGAAAGAAAGAGAAAGAAAGAAAGAAAGGAAGGAAGGAAGGAGAGAAAGAAGAGAAAGAAAAGAAGCAAAGAAGAAAGGAGAAAAGAAGAAAGGAATGATGGAAAAGAAAGCAGGGGGAGACATTGGGAAGACAGCCAGAAAGGGCCCTGTCCTTTCCCGGGGCCCCGGCCGACCGTGCGATAGCAAATTGATGCAGGACTGCAGCCCCGTCCTTCATGGAAAGTGACTGAGAGATCTGTCAGGACCCGTGTGTGCATTTGATCCGCAGAAAGATTGAATTAGGCAGGGGATTCGAGTGGGGAACATTGCGATGCTTGCCGTTGTGAAAACAAATGTCAGGTAGGCGTTCATTAGGCGGGCTGGGAGCAAAAGCCAGCTCTGTAGAAAGCATATTTATAGCCCCACGAGGACACAGCATTTGACCTTGTCCTGTTGGAAGAAGCGGGGAGGCGGGTGGCGGATCCCAGGAGTTGATTTGTATGGCAGTGGCAATGAGTGGGTTGGGGGCTATTTGTTGAACGTCTCTGTGGGCTGCGGGGTTCTTTTGTTCCTGGTGTGTGTGCCATCTCATGAGTGCATATGAACATACATGAATGCACACACACACGTGCACACGGTGTGGTTACACATGCGTGCCTGGGAGGAGGCATATGCAGATTTATTCTTTGCTAGCTTCTTGCTGTGGCCATGCACAGACTCTCACGTGTGTGTGCAGTCATGCAGACACACACATACCCACATGCAGTGTCTATATGCATGACTGGCTGGGAAGAAATCCAGGTGAAATGCCTCTTTGCTTTGTGCTTCCCCGAAGCTCCATCTTGACCAGACACCTGACCTCAGTCAAATCCAGGAAAACTGTAAATCGGGTCAATTCTCAAGGGGGATCTTGTTTTTATCCAACTGACAACTACCAGGTATGTATTTACTTGTTTGCAAGTATATGTTTTAATTAATTAATTAATTAATTTATTTTTGAGACACAGTTTCATTCTATCGCTGGAGTGCAGCGGCATGATCTCAGCTCACTGCAACCTCTGCCTCCCGGGTTCAAGCAATTCTCCTGCCTCAGCCTCCGAAGTAGCTGAGATGACAAGGGTGCACCACCACGCCCAGCTAATTTTTGTATTTTTAGTAGAGACCGGGCTGGTCTTGAACTCCTGACCTCAGGTGATCCACCTGCCTCGGCCTCCCAAAGTGCTGGGATTACAGACATGAGCCACTGTGCCTGGCCTATTTTGAAATTTTTATACATTTAAGGGGTTTAAGTGCAATTTTGTTGCACATGTAGAGTGCAGAATGGTGAACTCAGAGCTTTTAGCGTATCCATCACCCAAATAGTGGACATTGTACGCATTAAATAACTTGTCATCCCTCTGCTTGTACTACTACTTGCAATCCCGAGTAGTAGGGATTACAAGTGTGAGCCAGCATGCCCGTCTACTTTTTGTATTTTTTTAAGGAGAAACAGGGTTTCACCATGTTGGCCAGGCTGGTCTCGGTCTCAAACGCCCGACCTCAGGTGATCTGCCCGCCTCAGCCTCCCAAAGTGCTGGGATGACAGGCATGAGCCCCCGTGCCCTGCCACAGGTGTCTTTTTGATAGAATAATTTCCTTTCCTTTGGATAGATACCCAGGAGCGGAATTGTTCCATTGAAGGGTACTTCTGTTTTCAGTTCTTGGAGAAATTTCCAGGTGTGTAAAACAAAAATCTCTGCCATTGCTTCCGGCTTCAGGTTTGGAATGTTTGGGGTGGGTAGGGGGAGAAAAATGGTGGAGGGGCCTCACATTGGGCCCAGCCAGCCTGAGGATATCCTACTGCACCTGCCAAGGGCCTTGTGGGGCCTCCCTGCTGCTAACAAGCATGCCTCATTTACCATGAAAATGTTCCTTGGGGAATCAGCCTATCCATCACTCACGCTTCTTCCAGGACCTACCCCTCCCTTCCCTCCCCTTGCCTCCCCCCACAACGGTCTCCAGTCACAGGAGGTCTTATCTTAACACACATCAGCTGTGCTGGGCTGGCAGTGCAGATGTCAGTTTTGTGGGGCCCAAAGTGCAGTGTATCTTAAGGGTTTTCTTTAAGGAAAAACAAAGACAAAAACAAAACAACAACAACAACAACAAAACATGAAATCTCTCACAAGATCCATTCTGGTACATTGGACATTGTTGCTCTGTGGGGTCCTGAACTGGTTCATGGAGGACGGAGGGAGGAAGAGAGGGAAGGAAAGAAGGAAGGAAGGAAGGAAGGAAGCAAGGAAGGAAGAAAAAAAGGGAGGGAGGGAAGGAAAGAAGGAAGGAAAAAGAAAGAAAGAAGAAAGAGAGGGAGAAAGGAAAGAAGAAGAAGGGAACAAAGGAAGGAAGGAATGAAGGAAGGGAGGGAGGAAGGGAGGAAGGAAGGGAGGAAGGAGAGAGGGAGAAGAAAAAAGGGAGGGAGGAAGAGGGGAAGAAAGGAAGAAACAAGGGAAGAAAAGAAGGAGGGAGGACAGGAGGAGGGAAAAGTGAAAAAGGAAAGAAAGGAGGAAAAGAAGGAAGAAGAAAGGAGGGAGAGAAGAAGAGAAAGAGGGAGAGAGAAAGAGAAAAAAAACACTATCTACCTATCTATCCTATGAATGTATGATCTATCTATTAATCATCTCCCTGTCATCTATTTGTCATACATCTACCTATCTCATTTATCTATCAGCAATCATCTACATATCTATCTGTCTTATCTATGTATCCATTACCATCGTGTATCTATGTATCTATCTACCTAAGTATGTATCTATTACCATCATCTATCTATCTATCTTCTATCTATCTATCATCTATCTATCATCTATCTTCTATGTATCTATCTATCTATCCATCTATCTATCTTCTATCTATCTATGTATCTATCTTCTATCTACGTAAGTATGTATCTATTACCATCATCTATCTATCTATCTATCTATCTATCTATCTATCTATCTATCTATCTTCTATCTGCCTAAGTATGTATCTATTACCATCATCTATCTATCATCTATCTATCTATCTATCTATCTATCTTCTATCTGTCTATCTATCTATTTATCTTCTATCTACCTAAGTATGTATCTATTACCATCATCTATCTATCTATCTATCTATCTATCTATCTTCTATCTGCCTAAGTATGTATCTATTACCATCATCTATCTATCATCTATCTATCTATCTATCTATCTATCTATCTATCTATCTATCTTCTATCTGTCTATCTGTCTATCTATCTATTTATCTTCTATCTACCTAAGTATGTATCTATTACCATCTATCTATCTATCTCTCTATCTTCTATCTATCTATCTATCTTCTATCTGTCTGTCTATCTATCTATCTATTTATCTTCTATCTACCTAAGTATGTATCTATTACCATCATCTATCTATCATCTATCTATCTATCTACCTAAGTATGTATCTATTACCATCTATCTATCTATCTATCTATCTATCTATCTATCTCTCTATCTTCTATCTATCTATCTATCTTCTATCTGTCTATCTGTCTATCTATCTATCTATTTATCTTCTATCTACCTAAGTATGTATCTATTACCATCATCTATCTATCATCTATCTATCTATCTATCTATGTATCTATCTATCTATCTATCTTCTATCTATCTATCTTCTATCTGTCTATCTGTCTATCTATCTATTTATCTTCTATCTACCTAAGTATGTATCTATTACCATCATCTATCTATCTATCTATCTATCTATCTATCTATCTTCTATCTGCCTAAGTATGTATCTATTACCATCATCTATCTATCATCTATCTATCTATCTATCTATCTATCTATTTATCTATCTACCTACCTAAGTATCTATTACCATCACCTATCTTCTATCTATCTATGTATCTCTCTATCTATCTATCTATCTATCTATCTATCTATCTATCTATCATCTATCTAAGTATCACCATCATCTACGTATCTCTCATCTATTTTATCTATACATCTATCTATCATCTGTCATCCATCTATACGTCTATTTTGTATTATGGCACAATACACATAACATAAGATTTACCTTTTAACAACTTCAAAACGCAAAGTTCAGTGGCACGAAGTCCATTCCCAATATTGGGCCACCATCACCACTGTCTCATTTCAAAACATTCTCATTAGATTGCACTGAATGGACACCAGATGATGCCTGCTTAGTCAGAGAACAGACGTTTGCTCAGCAAGGGGCTGGGGCTCAGGAGAACGGCAGGCAGAACACGGCCGGGAAGGCTGTCTTCAGCCTCCAGCCCCAGCCTGTCTCTGCCATCTGCATCCCTGAACTATTGGAAGAGGGGTTGACTGATGGTTGGTTGCCTGTCATCTCTCCTCTTTGATCACAGCCCTGCTTCTGGTTCAGTCTCCGCCTCCCCTCCCTGCCTCTGCGGGATAGGGGTAGGTCCTGGAAGAAGGGTGAGTGATGGATAGGCTGATTCCCCAAGGAACATCAGCCACTGCTCTCTCTGTCTCTGTCTCTCTCTCTCTCTCTTACCCCCACTGCAGATGGAAGACCCCACCCCGCATTTCCAAACACACAGAATATAGTCTCACTATTCACAGCAACAACGAATCTCTATGTCTATTTCAAAATCGTCAGGAGAGGGAATCTGGGTGAGGTTGACTCAGAGATCTGGGATCGCAGGGCAGGGGTCAGACGAAGCCGACTTCTGTAAGTGAGGAGGGACGAAGAGCTGACGGAGTCCCTGGGAGCCACACAGTGTGAAGGTTCCATTGCAGGTGTGATGGCGACACCAAGAACCTTTCACAGCACGGGTCACCCCAAGGCTATCTCAGAGACGCTTTGAATATGCAGCCAGGTTGAGAGCTGTTTTAGGGCAATGTGCAGATGCAAATCTTCTGCTTCATTCATAAAACAGAAGGAACTGAGATTTTTTGTTTTTTCTTTTTGAGATGGAGTCTCGCTCTGTCTCCCAGGCTGGAGTGCAGTGGCGTGATCTCGACTCACTGCAACCTCCACCTCCCGGATTCAGGCGATTCTCCTGCCTCAGCCTCCCAAGTAGCTGGGATTACAGGTGCCCGCCACCATGCCCGGCTAATTTTGTTATTTTTACTAGAGACGGGGTTTCACCGTGTTGGTCAGGCTGGTCTTGAACTCCTGACCTCGTGATCCGCCCCCCTCGGCCTCCCAAAGTGCTGGGATTACAGGCTTGAGCCACTGTGCTTGGCTAGAACTGAGATTTTAACTGCTGTGTGTGCATGGGGCTGGGGATGGGGGAGTGAAATCAACACGTGTATCCTCAAATGTCAGCCCCTATGTCACCTGGCAGGGTGGGCATTGCTATTTCTATCTGTGCCTGAAGGAGACACCTCTATTTTTTTTTTTTTTGACAGAGTTTCACTCTTGTTGCCCAGGCTGGAGTGCAGTGTCGCGATCTCGACTCACTGCCACCTCCGCCTCCCGGGTTCAAGCAGTTCTCCTGCCTCAGCCTCCCAAGTAGCTAGGATTACAGCTGTCTGCCACCACGCCTGGCTAATTTTTATAGTTTTAGTAGAGATGGGGTTTCACCGTGTTGGTCAGGCTGGTCTTGAACTCCTGACCTCGTGATCCGCCCCCCTCAGCCTCCCAAAGTGCTGGGATTACAGGCATGAGCCACTGTGCCCAGAGGGCGCTGCTATTCCTATCTGTGCCTGAATAAGCCGCCTCTTTGAGGTCTTCAATGAATGGTTGTTGAATGAAGGAGTGAGTACATGGCTTGTTTGGCACATTTCAGCCAAGGATGTTCCACGAAATGTCAACCATTGTTTCAACAATCCATTCATGATCATGTGAGCAAGATGAAATGACATCATGGAATCAATAAGATGAAATAACAAAAGCACAATCATTGTCAAGAAAAGAAGGGCATTGGCCGAGCACGGTGGCTCACACCTGTCATCCCAGCACTTTGGGAGGCCGAGGCGGGCGGATCACCTGACCTCAGGAGTTTGAGACCAGCCTGACCAACATGGTGAAACCCCATCTCTACTAAAAATACAGAAATTGGCCGGGCATGTCAAGATCATGCCCCTGCACTCCAGCCTGGGCGGCAGAGTGAGACTCTATCTGAAAAAAAAAAAAAAGGAAAGAAAGAAGAAAGAAAAAGAAAGAAGAAAGAAAGAGAAGAAAGAAAGAGAAAGAAGAAAGAGAAAGAAAAGAAAGAAAGAAAGAGAGAGAGGGAGGGAGAGAGGAGGGATGGGAGGAAAGAAGAAAGAAAGAAAGAGAAAGAAGGAAAGAAAGAAAGAAAGAAAAGAAAGGAAAGAAAGAAAGGAAAAGAAAAAGAAAGAAAGAAAGAGGGAGGGAGGGAAGCAGAAGGGAAGCAAGGGGGAGGGAGGGAAGGAAGGAAGGAAGGACAAAAGAAAGAGAGAGAAAGAAAAGAAGAAAGAAAGAAAGAAAAGAAAAGAAAGAGAAAGAAAGAAGGAAGGAAGGAAGGGAGGAAGGAGGGAAGGAGGGAAGGAAGGAAGGAAGAAAGGCCATTAAGATTCCCTAAACTATGAAGAACATTGATGTATTATGGGTTTCTCATGCTGGTGACGTACCTGATTTCTCAGAGTCTTGTTGCCTTCTGAGTCCCAGGCTATCATTTTATAGAGGAAGCTAATAGAAACGGTCTGGCAATGGGCCTGGGGTCATCCGCTGTTGAGTAGGCGAGTCCGGTTCCTACGATGCACATACCTACCTGGCCCACAGGTGGAGGCTGTTAGGGGATGTCATAGGTAAGCAACAGGCCTTGGGCAGTGGTACCTGGCACTCCACGGCGTGCTAACCACCGCAAATTTTGCAGAAATCCTATGACACAGAAACTTTAAGGAACCTCAAAGGCAACAGGACTTTCATCCAGAAAGGGCAGGTGCATGGTGAGTCCCCCTGTCTCATCGGCTAGGCAAGAAATGGATGATATTTCTACTTCTACACACAGGCCGACTTGGAAGCTTGAAGGTCCATAGCTAAGATCAGGGTGGGTATGGCAGGTGCACGTTCTGCACGTGATTCCATCTCCTGACTGTGCTTTTTGGTACCTGGAAAGATCGTCTCTGAAACGACGGTGTGTGTGCTGCGTTGAAGGTGAACACAGCCCACGGTCACCTCTGCTCTTTTGGAAAAGTCACCACACACGTCCACGGATCCTTTCCATCCAACCAACGCTCTGGCAACTCCAGCGGCTGGGAGTCCATTTTCCTAATTTCTGCTTCTCCCCATAGTTCATAAATCAGAATGCAGATGAGAGACTCATGGTTAATTCTCCACAGTGAGCGCAGAACGTCGGAGCCCATAAACCGCAGGAAGTCTCAGGCTGTGAATTTCTTAATGCTGACAAGTCAAACAGCTTAGAAATCATAATTATAAGTTACAAGTGGCTTAGGGGTTGTTCTCCTGACATAAAACTAATTTCATGTTTTTATTCATAATGTGTGAGAGAAAAGAGGGGAACGGGCTGGCGTTGGAGGGTGCTCCTGCAGATATCACAATCTCCGTCTTGCACCCTTAACGAGATCAGACGTCTTGCTTCCTTCTTTGTTACTATCTGACTTGCCTTGAGGGGCTTTTGACGACTTTGTGGATGACGCCGCTGCTTTTTTTCCGAGAGCGTACCTGTGAGGACGTGGCCAACCCAGGGGGACTTCACCGACAGGACACCGCATTTGCCCCCAGCACTGTGGCCTCAACATATCTCCACATCCAGATCCAAGCCGTCTCTGTAGAAGTCCCCTGGGGCTACCATAAAAAAAGGACCACAAATTGGGGGCTTGAAGCAGCAGAAATAAGATTCTCTGCTTGTTCAGGAGTCCAGGAGGCTGCAATGAAGGGGTCCGTGGGGTTGATTCCTTCTGGAAACTACAATGGCATATTCATTTCATGTCTTTTTCTTTCTTTCTTTCTTTTTTTTTTTTGTTGAGACAGAGTCTCCCTCTGTCACCCAGGCTGGAGTGCAGTGGTGTGATCTCAGCTCACTGCAAGCTCTGTCTCCCGAGTTCACACCATTCTCCTGCCTCAGCCTCTTGAGTAGCTGGGACTACAGGCACCTGCTACCACGCCCAGCTAACTTTTTGTATTTTTAGTAGACACGGGATTTCACTGTGTTGGCCAGGATGGTCTCGATCTCCTGACCTCATGATCTGCCGGCCTCGGCCTCCCAAACTGCTGGGATTACAGGCTTGAGCCACTGCACCTGGCCTCATGCCTTTCTCTTATGTTCTGGTGACCCCAGCCATCTTTGGTGGCCCTTGATTTGCAGACGCATCTTTCCAATCTCTGCCATCACCTTCTTGGTCTTGATAGCTGTGTGTGTTTTTACGAACTCTCTCATCTTTTTTATGAGAAGTCTAGTCATTAAATTGAAGGTTCACCCTAACCCAGTATGACCTCCTAGTCACTTACATCTTAACCCATTTATGCGCAAGGTTGCAAGTTTTTTGAATGTTTGCAATCAGACCTTGGTGATGGCCTTCAGCAGTAGGATATCAATAACTTCCACATGCCTAGTGTTCCAATAATGGAACACGAGGCATAAATGAGTGTTTACATCTGCAAAGATCCTATTCCCAAGTAAAGTCCACTTCACAAATACTGCAGTTAGAAATTGAGCATATCAGCTGGGCACGGTGGCTCGCCCCTGTAATCCCAGCACTTTGGGAGGCCGAGGCGGGCAGATCACGAGGTCAGGAGATCGAGAGCATCCTGGCTAACACGGTGAAACCCCATCTCTACCAAAAATACAAAAAGTTACCTGGGCGTGGTGGTGGGTACCTCTAGTCCCAGCTACTTGGGAGGCTGAGGCAAGAGAATGGCATGAACCCAGGAGGTGGAGCTTGCAGTGAGCCAAGATCCTGCCACTGCACTCCAGCCTGGGCGACAGAGCAAGACTCCGTCTCAAAAAAAAAAAAAAAAAAAGGAAATTGAGCATATCTTTTTTTGGGGGAGGGGAATTGGTGTATTTCTTGGGGGGGATGGAGCATATCTTTTTTTTGGGGGGGGGTGGGGTCACCATTTAACCAGTTATAACCCCCTGTTGAGTGCCGAGTTTCCAAATGGAAAATGAATTTCCCATTTTCTCCTGCCGTCTGTCCCTTCCTGTTTCTGTCTTGAAGAACTGCCACAGCCAGGGGTGTTTTCATTTCTGTCCACCTGCAGGGCAGCAGAGATTTTTTCTTCTTATTCTTGCAGTTAGACAGCAAAAAATGGATATTTGGGAAGAGAAACAGAAAGAATGTGAACCAAGGAAGAGCGACCATAATTGTCATCTCTGTTCCTGAAACACACAGCCTGTCGGTATAACCCTCCTCTGTCTTGCTGACTTTTATATATTTGGATGACCCACACAGTGGGACATTTGAAAAGATTTCCTGGGGGCTGGGCCCAGTGGCTCATGCCTGAAATCCCAGCACTTTGGGAGACCACGAAAGATCCGCCAGAGGATCACCTGAGGTCAGGAGTTCAAGACTAGCCTGGGCAACATGGTGAAACCCCATCTCTACTAAAAATACAAAATTAGCCAGGCTTGGTAGTGCACACCTGTAATCCTACCTACTTGGGAGGCTGAGGCAGGAGAATCGCTTGAACCCAGGAGGCAGAGGTTGAAGTGAGCTGAGAGCATAGCACTGCACTCCAGCCTGGGTAACAGAGTGAGATCCCCATCTCTTTAAAAAAAAAAAAAAGAAGAAGAAGAAGGGGTGGGTGTGGTGGGTCATGCCTGTAATCCCAGTACGTTGAGAGGCTGAGGTGGGTGGATCACAAGGTCAGGAGTTCGAGACCAGCCTGGACAACATAGTGAAACCCCGTCTCTACTAAAAATACAAAAATTAGCCGGGCACGGTGGCAGGTGCCTGTAATCCTAGCTACTCTGGAGGCTGAGGCAGAAGAATCACTTGAACCCAGAAGGCAGAGGTTGCAGTGAGCCAAGATCGTGCCACTGCACTCCAGCCTGGGTGACAGAGCAAGACGTCATCTCAAAAATAAAATAAAATAAAAAGCACCTGGAGTTTTATGGTGCCAGTGCTGGAGTAAAGGAGAGGATGGAGGGTCAGGATGGAAAAGTTCTAGGTACTGAGCTAGAGGAGGAGAGTGTCTTCAAAGTTCTTCATTAAAGACACTTCCAGCTACTCGGGAGGCTGAGGCAGGAGAATTGCTTGAATCCGGGAGGCAGAAGTTGAGGTGAGCTGAGATTGCACCATTGCACTCCAGCCTGGGTGACAAGAGGGAAACTCCATGTCAAAAAAAAAAAACAATGAAACAAAACAAAAAAAGAAATCATTGGATGTTTGCTCCTTCAAATGAGGGCAATGGTAATGAGTAGGAAAAGATAGGTGAAACTACAAAGTGAAATCACCACATTTGCACCAGAATGACTAGAATGAAAACAATACGGTAATGCATGTTGACAAGGTCAGGGAGCAACTGGAACTCTTCAAGGCACAGGACAAAGTGTAATCAGCATGAACATTTGGGAAAGCCATGTGATTGTATCTACTAAAGTGTGACATAGACATGGTCTGTTCCCTAGCAGTTCTGCTTCTAGGCATAAGCCTAGCAAAAAAGCATCCACAGGCACACCCCCAAAACACGTTTTGCAAGAATGTTCATGGTGGTGTACGCATGTTGTCACTCATAAGTGGGAGTTGAACAATGAGAACACATGGACACAGGGAGGGGAACCTCACACACCGGGGTCTGTTGGGGTGGGGGCAAGGAGAGGGGGGGCATTAAGACAAATATCTAATGCATGTTGGGCTTAACACCTAGATATTGGGTTGATAGGTTAAGCAAAGCACCGTGGCACATGTATACCTATGCAACAAACCTGCACATTCTGCACATATATCGAATAACTTAAAGTAAAATTTAAAAGAAGAATGCTCATGGCACTATAATTTGTAACAGCCAAAACCGGGACCAACCCCAGCATCGACAGTAGAATGGATAAATGAATTGTGGTATATTCGTGCAATCGAATATTACAAAGTAACAAGAATGAACAAACCAGTACTGTGCACAATAGCATGGATGGCTTTCACAAACTGAAAGTTGTGGGGTTGTGACAAAGGGGCCACATACAAAAGACTGTATGTAGAATGGGCTCAGTCCTACAAAGTTTGGAAGCAACCACACTGGTTGCTTCTAACTTCTGCTGGAAGTGAGAAGAGGGGTTACCTTTTGGAGGGTGGATTAGTCCATTTTCATGCTGCTGATAAAGACATACCCAAGACTGGGTAATTTATGAAGAAAAAGAGGTTTAATGGACTCACTGAGCCACGTGGCTGTGGAGGCCTCACAATCATGGCGGAAGGCAAAGGAGGGGGAAAGGCATGTCTTACATGGCGGCGGTCAAGAGCCAAGTGGAAGAGGTTTCCCTTTAGAAAACCATCAGATGTTGTGAGACTTATTCACTATAATGAGAACAGTATGGGGGATACTGCCCCCATGATTCCATTATCTCCCAGGGACAACTGGGTCCTTCCCACAACACGTGGAAATTATAGGAGCTACAATTAAAGATGAGATTTGGGTGGGGAGGTAGCAAAACCACATCAGAGGGAGACTGACCAGGATGGGGGTGTGTGTGTGCTTGTTCTTTCCATTTCTGTCCCTGGGTGGTTGATACTTCAGTGTGCTCTCTTTATGATAATTCATGGAGATGGACATTTATGATTTGTGCATGATTCTGAGTGCATGTTATGCTTCAACAGAGAAGCTTATTCTAACATTCAGACATTCTTGGTTTCTTTCTGGTAACCACACAGAATTCCCTCAATCCTGCTTGAGAGTGAATTTTGAACAGCCACACTGAAGGATTATTTCCATTCCAGTTATTATAGATCAAACAAATAACTACATTGTTCCTATTCTTAGATACCTTAAACTCCTTGTCCATATTTAATACTTGGATTTTTTAGAGGTCACAATTGTTGGTGTATTAGTCAGGGTTCTCTAGAGGGACAGGACTAATAGGATAAAGGAATATATAAAGGGGAGTTTATTAAGGAGTATTGACTCACAAGATAACAAGGTAAAATCCCACAATAGGCCATCTGAAAGCTGAGGAGCAAGAGAACCAGTTTGAGTCCCCAAACCTTAAAATTAGGGAAGCCAACAGCTCAGCCTTTAGTCTGTGGCTGAAAGCCCGTGAGCCCCTGGCAAACCACTGGTGTAAGTCCAAGAGTCCAAAAGCTGAAGAACTTGGAGTCTGATGTTCGAGGGCAGGAAGCATCCAGCATGGAAGAAAGATGAAGGTCAAAAGACTTAGCCAGGCTAGTCCTTCCACATTCCTCTGCCTGCTTTTCTGCTTTTATCCTAGCTGCACTGGCAACTGATTTGATGGTGCCCACTGATATTGAGGGTGGGTCTGCCTCTCCCATTTCACTGACTCAAATGTTAATCTCCTTTGGTAGCATCCTTATAGATGCACCCAGGAACAGTACTTTGCATCCTTCAGTCCGATCAAGTCGACATTCAGTATTCACCATGACAGTTGGTGAGCTCAGATTGAATTATCATTTGAAGGGTCTCCTCCTCCATCAAATTTGCATGTAAGCTAAATTAAATCTATGAAGTAGGATAGGTTAAATAGAGGTAATGATGTTACGGGACTACCAGGTGCGCATATATATGTCCACTTGGTGCATAATAGACCAATACACCAAGACAGCAGGGTTTGCAGCAGAGAAAGAGTTTAATGATCACAGGGCAGCTGAGTGGGGAGATGGACAGAAACCTTCCAACCTATCTCTCCAAGGAGTTCTGGGTTGGAGATTTTAAGGGGATCATGGAGGGTAAGGGATTGGAAAAATGAGGTCATGACTGGTTGGGATAAGGGGGATTAAATCATCAGGAGGTAGAAAATGCGTTCTTAGGTGAATCAGCTCATAATGAAGTCCTTCAGATCAGCTGGTGTCAGTAGCTTCACTGGCACACGGAATCTGAAAGAATATCTCAAAGGGAAAACTTAGCATTTCACAAGGTTTAAGTTGTTTTCTGCGGAGCAGTGATGGGGAACTATAATTTGTGATAGAGTCTACATTATTCTGGGGTTATAGGCAGACCCCTCAGGTTGCCTGAGGCGCAACTGTGAGAAGTTGATCAGAGAGCAAGCTGACCTTATAATGGGCAGTGACCATGCTTCAAGCTTGGTTTCTTTTTCATTTATCCCTCTCTGTTCTTCCAAGATTCATTTTATAAAGCTTACAAGAATGCTTTTAATGTGGGCTCCCAGCTTTTAGGGCAGTGGCAAGGATATTGCATAACCCTGTCAAGGCACTGAGCAGGGACTATGTGCAGTGCCCTGACAGGGTATGTAATATCCTCACCAGTGGAGGATACTGGTGGAGAGATATCCTCTGGAGTTTCTAAAAGCTTTTTATTGTGAGTACCTGTGGCACCCTCCTGAGTACTTTCTATGGTTTAGTCAGCCCTCACCAGTTGGGCCCATCTTCTTTGGAGCTGACACCCCCTTGAAGGGACAGCTGGCCAATGATGGAAGACCCCATGGGATAGGGGTGGAAAGGTGGGTAGGGACGGAAGCTACCCTGTGGGTCTAAAGTTGAGGTCCAGAGCTTGGGCGTTCAGGATGTTTTGCTTATTTTGGCAAACACACATTGTCCAGATTGGAGGAGGAAGTTCAAAGGAGCCAGCAATAGCTGGAGCAGCAGTTTCCACTTCATGAGCCTCTTTTCTGGGTTTTTCAGGCACACAGTGATTCAGATGTGTGGACAAGCAAAATGGGCTGTTTCGTGGACAGTAGGCTCATGATAAACAGCATTCCATGTATGCTGGGCGCAGTGGCTCACGCCTGTAATCCCAGCACTTTGGGAGGCTGAGGCGGGTGGATCACGAGATCAGATCGAGACCATCCTGGCTAACACTGTGAAACGCTGTCTCTACTAAAAATACAAAAAATTAGCTGGGCGTGGTGGCGGGTGCCTGTAGTCCCAGCTACTCGGGAGGCTGAGGCAGGAGAATCACTTGAACCTGGGAGGCGGAGGTTGCGGTGAGCTAAGATCATGCCACTGCACTCCGGACTGGACAACAGCGTGAGACTCCGTCTCAAAAAAAAGAAAAAAAAAAAAAAGACTATGTTGTAATTTCTGTGATACACTATATCAAGCCGTTTTCCAATCTCTAGGAAAAAAACAACAGCACACACAGATATACATTTATCCTTTTTGGAAGAAGTAGCGTCTGTAGCTCTTTGAAAGACCAGAGAATTTTTACATTGTGAAGCTATTTAGGTGCCTACTACCTGCTGGTGCTCTGCCATATAAAACATCAAATAGAAAATGACAAAGCAACTAAGAAAAGGCTTAACTTTCGGCTGAGAGGACTGACGGTTGCAGTGACTGATTCAGCTTTTGTGTCTACAGCTGAACAGCCGAGGTGGTGTCATCACACTCAAGAGAGAAACCTCTCTAACCAGCAAGAGAAAGCAACTAGCTTGGGGTGCTGCATAGACTTTAAGACTGGGGAGAAAGTTCAAGCAACATTCTGTAGCTTGCAAAAGCAATCCAAGAAAATGAAATTAAAAAACAAACAAACAAACAAAAAAAAGTAACCTATTGTCTTCTTGGATCTCCAGGCCTGTTGTGGGAATGTGTTTCTCCAAAAATCATCTGTTTATCCGAAAAGGAAAAAAAAATAAAACAATAAAACAACAGCAAACCTCAATACAGAATCTCCTTCTTTTAAGACACAGACTTCACTGTGCTGATACCGCTTTTAAAGGAGGAAATTCAGAATATATCCACGTCTGCCTTTCCTTTAAAGACTGTTCATTGCAGTGGAACGTGGCCCTGCCTGTTTGACCTGCCTAGCAGGACTCCAATCAGAAAAGATAAGAGCATGTTTAATTGATTAGTCAGCGTCTGTACAGCGCTTTGAAGGTGAGGACTGCGATATTATTATAATGATGAAGAGGGAGCTGTGATCTTTGGAGAATTTCTTCTCTCATCTAAGCCTCTTTCTCAATTTGATCTACGCTGCTCAAGTCTACTGCTGGGGTGTACAAATTACTGATCCCGGTCAGCGGTCGTCTGCGAAGCCGCTCAGTAGGAAGCACCTTACATATTCAGGCGTGGGGAGCTGAACCTCGAGGCATGAAACCAAAGACGGGCTACTGAGAGACGGGAGCTGTCTCCAGCTATCCTTCTGGGAAGACAGTCTCAAGATGGCATCCGCCATGCTGGATGTTGGCCAGTCATCATTCTTTTCTCTGAGATGTGTTGGCTGATTTCTCCTAACGGAAAACATGCCACCTCCCCAGGGCAGCTCTTGAGGGAAATTCTTCCTGACACCTGTTGGAGCTTGAGCTATCTCCACAGCTTTTCTGAACCTTGACTGTTTCTATCAAACAGATGTTAAATTAGGCCATATTGTAATTGCTTTGTCCTCAGCTTCTGCAACAGATCATAGGTCCTCTAAGGGGGATGACTATGGTGTTTAATGCATAGATTTATTTTTTCAGAGAAGTTTTGGTTTTGCAGAAAGGGAGAGCAGAAAATAAAGAATTCCCCCATATCCCCTTCATTTTCCTCCCAAGAGTTTCTGCTATTATATTAGCATCTTGAATTCAGGGAGAATATTTGTTACAATTGATAAACCCATATTGATTATTATTCACTAAAGGTGATAGTTGACACTGAGGTCACTCTTGGCATTGTACGTAGTTTACACTAAAGTCACTCTTGGCATTGTACATCCTATGGGTTTGGACGGGTGTCCAATCTCATGGAACCACCACTGTAAGATCATACACAGAAGCTTCACGGCCCTACAAATCATCTGAGAGCCACTTATTTACCTACGCCAACTGTATATTTTTCTTCTCTGCATCACCAGTAGCACTGTCTCATAATCAATCATGAATCAATCAATCAGTCCTTGATCAATCAGCTTAACATGCTGCTTAGTGTCTGGGGCTCCTCAAAGTCCTGCTGGGGCTCCTCCAGAGCCACGGTCACCTTCCCAGTCCTGCTCTGCGGCTGGAGGCTGACTTATAGGGTAAGGGTGCATGGGACTCCTGTGTCCCTGGATTTGGTCCATAGGAAGCCCCAGGAAGATGGCAGGAACAGAGATGCCACCTTCAGTCTGACAATTGGCTCCTCAGGATCACTCCCTACAGCCATGGCAGGAGCTGGCCTCACCCTCCCCTTGAAGGCCATAGTCCTGACAGGTGGCCATCTTTGCCCCTAGACAGCTCTCTCTCCAGCTACCGGAAACCCACTCCTCACAGCATAGCCACAAGTCTCCCCCACACTCTGCTCCCATGGATAAGATACTCTAGCCACTGGCCGGGCCGGTGGCTCAAGCCTGTAATCCCTGCACTTTGGGAGGCCGAGACGGGTGTATCACGAGGTCAGGAGATCGACACCATCCTGGCTAACACGGCGAAACCCTGTCTCTACAAAAAATACAAAAAAAATTAGCTGGGTGTGGTGATGGGTGCCTGTAGTTCCAGCTACTCGGGAGGCTGAGGCAGGAGAATGGCCTGAACCCAGGAGGCGGAGCTTGCAGTGAGCCAAGATCGCGCCACTGCACTCCAGCCTGGGCAACAGAGAGAGACTCAGTCTCAAAAAAACAAAAACAAACGAACAAAAAAAAAGATAGTCTACACAAATTGACCTCCTTAGCAAGGGGACAAGGAACCGTTTCCGCTCATCCCTGAGTAGTGGTTTCAGTTCTCTGCCAACCTATGAAATTGTGCAGAAAAGCCCATCACCTTCTTCTGCAGGAACCAGGAGCCACCTCACCCACTTGTTCCTACAAAGCCTGACTTTCATGGCGTCTGATGGTTCATTGTACTAGAATGCAACTTCACATGCTGTTGCATGCTGTGAAGGGTCCTCTTCCCCCATCTGTGCATAGACGTGAGCAACCAATGTGGTTGTAGCTGTCATGCCTCCAGTGCTAGATGCCATGGTCAGCCACCCCTAGCATCCTAGCACGAGAAACCGTTTCTTACCAAAGCAATGGATAGGAGGCTGTCCATCCATTGCTTCCCAAAACCACCTGATCCTTGTAGTAAATTGTGAGGATAAACAGGGCAGTGTTCCATTTTAGACTGCCTCTGTATATTTAAATTATCTTTGACTTGGGACCCACAAGATTATGGAAGAAGAACATGGGAAGCTTCTAGGAAACTTGGTTGTATTAGTCAGGGTTCTCTAGAGAGACAGAACTGATAGGATGGATGGATAGATAGATAGATAGATAGATAGATAGATAGATAGATGATGGTAATAGATACATACTTAGGTAGATAGAGGATGATAGATAGATAGATAGATAGATAGATGATGGTAATAGATACATACTTAGGTAGATAGAAGATGATAGATAGATAGATAGATAGATAGATAGATAGATGATGGTAATAGATACATACTAGATAGATAGATAGATAGATGATACATTAGATAGATAGATGATAGATAGATAGATAGATAGATAATGGTAATAGATACATACTTAGGTAGATAGAAGATGATAGATAGATAGATAGATGATAGATAGATAGATAGATAGAAGATAGATAGATAATGGTAATAGATACATACTTAGGTGGATAGAGGATGATAAATAGATAGATAGATAGATAGATAGATAGTTGATGGTAATAGATATATACTTAGGTATATAGAAGATGATAGATAGATAGATAGATAGATAGACAGATAGATAGATAGATAGATGATGGTAATAGATACATACTTAGGTAGATAGAAGATGATAGATAGATAGATAGATAGATAGATAGATAGATAGATAGATAGATAGATGATGGTAATAGATACATACTTAGGTAGATAGAAGATGATAGATAGATAGATAGATAGACAGATAGATAGATAGATAGATGATGGTAATAGATACATACTTAGGTAGATAGAAGATGATAGATAGATACATAGATACACAGATGATGGTAATAGATACATACTTAGGTAGATAGAAGATAGACAGATACTGGATAGATAGACGATGTAAAATCACTAGCAGCACTTTTGGGAAAAGGTGTTGCATAAACCGGATCGAAGAGTAACTCTGAGCTACACACGTATGAAATCTCACCCAGAGGAGACCCCACTGTTCACAAAGACCACGGTCAGGAGCAGGCAAGCTGTATTTTTATGCTAAAATTTACACAAAGGGACGGCCCCAGGCTCTGCCTCCTTTCCAAGCTGTGGTCAGTCACGCCGTCTGGCCGAGGAATCTGGCTTTCACAGGGGGAAGCAAATAATAAGATGGGGAAACCGCAGGGTCCTTGGGCACTCAGAGCCGTCATTCATCACAAATCCATAAAACAATTAGTGTTGAAGTAATGATATTGTTTAACCACTGTATTTTTGATTAATGTATAAATAATTTAACTGAGTATTTCTTGAGTTTTCAGCGTGTCTGCCATTATTTACCGGCCCTGTCATGACGGCTGCTGGTGCTCTGCCATATAAAACATCCTCAACTCCATCCGACGAGGCTGGTGGGTTGTTAATGGTCTTAGGGGGAAACGGCGTTGCAGCTATTAACAAGCCGATTAGCATAATCCATTGTGATATATCATCATCTAAAAGTTCATCCGTGCAACTCAATGGGACTGGGGAATGGCTTTGAAGATTTTATGATACAATAACTATCTATTTGATAAGCAATTAAAAAGATATTTTGAGACACGAGGACTGAAGATAATGGAATAGAGGGGAGGAGGGAGGGATGAGGGCGCCGCACTTCAGGGGAACCTGTTTGCTGGTGACGGATGGGGCATGATTCAACCTGAGCTGTGGATGTCAGTGTCATGTTTGGCTCCGGGAGCAGCGTGGGGTGGTGACCTAGAAGCTGTGGCACTCACGGAGAACTTTCTGCCTGACATCAGGAGGCGGGACAAAGCACCTGTCATTATGCCACAGCATCCGACTGCACTCACACCTGCAAATCAAAGTATCTCAAAACCATTCTTCTTTCCATAGTCTTTGCCTTACACTATTCTGCAATACTGGGGGCAACTGTCAGGATCTGGGTGTGGGTATTGATGAGTGTGGCTCACAGACTTCTCTCTTTTTTTTTGAGATGGAGTCTTGCTCTGTCACCCAGGCCGGAGTGCAATGGTGCGATCTCGGCTCACTGCAACCTCCACCTCCCGGGTTCAAGCGATTCTCCTGCCTCAGCCTCCCGAGTAGCTGGGATCACAGGCACCTGCCACCACGCCCGGCTAATTTTCTGTTTTTAGTAGAGACGGGGTTTCACGATACTGGCCAGGCTGGTCTTGAACTCCTGACCTCAAGGGATCCGCCCATCTTGGCCTCCCAAAGTGCTCTTGACCATTTCAACAAACTGTATAGAACCTAAACATGCCCTCTTGAGCATTTCAACGTGAACAATTAAAGTCGCATAAAATAGATTCACAGCTCACGCTTGTAATCCCAACACTTTGGGAGGCTGAGGCAGGTGGATCACCTGAGGTCAGGAGTTCAAGACCAGCCTGGCCAACATGGTGAAACCCCGTCTCCACTAAAAATACAAACAGCCAGGCGTGGTGGCAGGTGCCTGTGATCCCAGCTACTCAGGAGCCTGAGGCAGGAGAATCGCTTGAACCCGGGAGGCGGAGGTTGCAGTGAGCCGAGATCACACCACTGCACTCCGACCTGGGAGACAGAGCAAGACTCTGTCTCCAAAAGAAAATAAAAAATGAAATAAAATAAAATACATTCACAGCATGGTGCCATCATCCCCACTGTCTACAGCCAAACTTTTTCTTTTTCACCTGAACAGAAACTCTCTATGCATTAAACTACCATCCCTCATACTCCCCGCCCCCCAGCACCTGGAAAGCTCTAATTTTACTTCCTGTCTCTGCATCTGCCTATTCGAGGTTCTTTCTACAAATGGAACCCTACATTATGTGGTTTTTTGTGTGTCTGGCTTATTTCACAGAGCGTGACACACTCAAGCTTCATCCACAGTGTAGCATGTGCCAGAGCCTTTTTCTTTTTCCTTATTTTTTTTATTTGTTTATTTTTTTGAGACACAGTTTCATTCTTGTCGCCCAGGCTGGAGTGCCATGGTGCGATCTCGGCTCACTGCAACCTCCGCCTCCTGGGTTCAAGCGATTCTCTTGCCTCAGCCTCCCGAGTAGCTGGGATTACAGGTGTGCGCCACCATGCCCAGCTAACTTTGTATTTGTAGTAGAGATGGGGTTTCTCCATGTTGATCAGGCTGGTCTT
Source organism: Pongo pygmaeus (assembly GCF_028885625.2). Lineage (NCBI taxonomy): Eukaryota > Metazoa > Chordata > Mammalia > Primates > Hominidae > Pongo > Pongo pygmaeus. Next base: position 545,673 of record NC_072397.2, read on the forward strand.
GAACTCCTGACCTCCAGTGACCCGCCCACCTCGACCTCCCAAAGAGCTGGGATTACAGGCATTTGTTGATTCTTCTGTTGATGGATATTTGGGGTTTTTTTTAAGCTATTGTGAATAATGCTTTTAAGAACTTTGCGGACAAGTATCTGTTTGAGTCATTTTCCAATTGTTTTTTTTTTTTTTTTGAGACAGAGTCTCACTCTATCGCCCAGGCTGGAGTGCAGTGGTGTGATCTCAGCTCACTGCAACCTCCTCCTCTGAGGTTCAATTGATTCTCCTGCCTCAGCCTCCCGAGTAGCTGGGATTACCGGCACCTGCCATCATGCCCGGCTAATTATTATTATTATTATTATTATTTGAGATGGCATCTCTCTCTGTCTCCCAGTCTGGAGTGCAGTGGCGTGATCTCGGCTCACTGCAACCTCTACCTCCCAGGTTCAAGCGATTCTCCTGCCTCAGCCTCCCGAGTAGCTGGGATTACAGGTGCACTTGACTATGCCCAGCTAATTTTTGTATTTTTAGTAGAGACGGGGTTTCACCACGTTGTCCAGGCTGGTCTTGAACTCCCGACCTCAGGTGATCTGCCCGCCTCGGCCTCCCAAAGTGCTGGGATGACAGGCGTGAGCCACCGCGCCCCACCCTTCTCTTCCTTTCTTTGCTTCAGAACTTATTGACAAATACAGCCACAGGGATCAAACACATGGGGAAAAGCATCCTTATTTTTTTCTTCTTTCCCCAGTGAATAAAGGTGAATGATCCTCTCAGATCTGGATCTGAGAGCAGTTAAGCCTCCTCGTTAGTTCTCTTAAGTTGAACTTGCTCTCCTTCTAATGAGGAACAAGGAGGAGTAAAAACGGTGGACATTTCCTTTGTGGGGGAGACCTGACCCATTCAGCTTCCTCTGAGCAGAGCAGCTGTCCCAAAGACAGACCCCCAGAGGGTCTATAACGCACGTTCTCTGAGAGTCAGGTCATTCCTGAGTGGCTGGGACTACAGGCGCCTGCTACCACACCCAGCTAATTTTTTGTATTTTTAGTAGAGACGGGGTTTCACCGTGTTAGCCGGGATGGTTTTGAACTCCTGACCTCAGGTAATCTGCCCACCTCGGCTTCCCAAACTGCTGGGAGGACAGGCGTGAGCCTCCGTGCCCGGCCAACAATGGGACTTTTCTTTACTTCATCTGTTATTTGCATGGAGAGGCTTATAATTCGATACACTTGGGGCTTATAACTGGATACACTTGTGGCTTATCACTCCATACACTTGGGGCTTATAACTCGATATACTTACCTTCCAGCACACAGAGCGTAGAATACAAACCTGGGTGTGTCCAGACAGGTGCATTGAGCTCATGGACTCAGCATCACACAGGGATATGGCTGCAACACAGCAGCTACACATACTCATGTAGGGGAGAGGGATTCCGCAAAACCTCAACATTTGGGGGAAAAAAAAAAAGACAGCCAGGCGCAGTGGCTCACGCCTGTCATCCCAGCACTTTGGGAGGCCAAGGCGGGTGGATCACCTGAGGTCAGGAGTTTGAGACCAGCCTGGCCAACATAGCGAAACCCTGTCTCTACTAAAAATAGAAAAATTAGCTGGGCTTGGTGGTGGGTGCGCGTATAATCCCAGCTATTCGGGAGGCTGAGGCAGGAGAATTGCTTAAGCCCGGGAGGCAGAGGTTGCAGTGAGCTGAGACTGCGCCACTGCAGTCCAGCCTGGGTGACACAGTGAGACTCTGTCTCAAAAAAAAAAAAAGAAAGACAAAATAACAAAACAAAGAAACAAACAAAAAAACACACGCAATTCTTTACAACGCCACTGGGGTCTGGAATTTGTCTGTTTTGTGCTGAAGCTGACACTGCTGAAATCACTCATGCAGCTAGCATAGAGCAGAGCCTCTGATGCATTTCACAAGCTATGCCATTTCCACGGTGAAAACAGGGAGGGGTCTGGAGTGCTGAAAACTTTCGTGCCTTCCTTCAGTGCTAGGTGGTCCAGCTGCCCTAACATCACCCAGCTAGCAAGGTGTGCTGCCTGCTTTCAGCTCAAGTCTGCAAGCCACACCAGGCCTGTGCATTTGTGAGTGAACACAACACATTAGCTTAGTTCACCCCTGAATACGGTACAAGCACCTGCTCGTACAAACGCGGTACAGTACTGATGGCTTCAAATGATTCTATTATCTATTAGACTTATCTATTATCTATTGATGGTTATCTATCCACCGAGACTGGCGTTTCAGGAATATCCACTCAACCAGCTATAGCCGAGGGGCCCACGGTGACTGCTCACTGCCTGCGTTGAAATGTCAGCCCACCCATAGCTACTAGTGTGACCCAAGCCTGCTCTCCAACATTCCTGGGACTCGGTTTCCCCAACTGTGGAGGAGAAGAGGATTTAACGTGCAGGGTGGTTATGAGAATCTAACACTTTTAAGAAGCACCTGGCCAAGGGCGGTGGCTCACGCCTGTGATCCCAGCACTTTGGGAGGCCGAGGCGGGTGGATCACTTGAGGTCAGGAGTTCGAGACCAGCCTGGCCAACATGGTGAAACCTGGTCTCTATTAAAAATAGGAAAATTAGCTGGGCTTGGTGGCGGGCGCCTGTCATCCCAGCTACTTGGGAGGCTGAGGCAGGGAGAATAGATTGAACCCAGGAGGCAGAGGTTGCAGTGAGCCGAGATCATGTGACTGCACTCCAGCCTGGGTGATAGAGCAAAACTCCATCTCAAAAAAAAAAAAGAAAACATCTGCGTGGTCCATCACCTGCCCATGTGTGTTGGTGGCTATTGGGAACCCCTTCTTAGTGATTGGGAAGACATTTTCATGATTTCTCTGAGCAAAATCAGGAGGATTGAGGCCAACAGAGTCAGAGGCGTTTGAACCAAAGCGACTTCATTTTGAGTGAGGGCTCGGAAAATGAGGCTGAGGCTTGCTGGCTGCATTCCCAGAAAGTTAGACATTTCCTAGCCTCTAGATATTTATGGTTAAGAGAACAAATTAGGCCGGGCACAGTGGCTCACGCCTGTAATCCGAGCACTTTGGGAGGCCCAGGCGGGTGGATAACAAAGTCAAGAGTTCAAGACCAGCCTGGCTAACACGGCGAAACCCCCTCTGTCGTAAAAATACAAAAATTAGCCAGTCGCGGTGGCTGGTGCCTGTAATTCCAGCTACTCGGGAGACTGAGGCAGGAGAATCACTTGAACCCAGGAGGCGGAGGTTGCAGTGAGCCGAGATCACACCACTGCACAGCAGCCTGGGTGACAGAGTGAGACTCTGTATCAAAAAACAAAACTAAAGAGTAAAAACAAAAAAAGAATACATTAATAATGTTTACTAAACAGGCCCCGACTTGGGACTATCCAGATATCTTAATATCTGAAGAACGAAGGCATTATTCCTCATTTTGCTTTAAAGATAATGATATTGATTCTTGCAAAATATAGTAATTAAGAACATTAATCGTTTATCACAAACCCTTGTAGCAGAGCATACGTCCCCAAGATCTTTTTTCTCCTATATATAAACAACTATTGCACCTGGAGTGGAAGCTTCCTCCTCTTAGTTTCAGAAATACCCTACTCTGTGTATGGAGTAGCTCTTCTTTTACGGATTTACTTTCCCTTTTTTTTTTTTTTTTGAGACAGAGTCTCACTCTGTCACCAGGCTGGAGTGCCATGGTGCAATCTCGGCTCACTGCAACCTCCACCTCCCTGGTTCAAGCGATTCTCCTGCCTCAGCCTCCCGAGTAGCTGGGATGACAGGCACCCGCCACCAAGCCCGGCTAATTTTCCTATTTTTAATAGAGACCAGGTTTCACCATGTTGGCCAGGCTGGTCTCGAACTCCTGACCTGAAATGATCCACCCGCCTCGGCCTCCCAGAGTGCTGGGATGACAGGCGTGAGCCACCGTGTCTGGCCCCAATTTACTTTCTTAATAAAGTTCCTTTAATTTGCACTACGGACTCTCCCTGAAGTCTTTCTTGCACAAGATCCAAGAACCTTCTCTTGCGGTCTGGATCAGGACGCTTTTGCTGTAACAATAGGGCTGAACACGCTAAGCGGAGAAAGATGGAGAGATGAGGCTTCCGTATGGGCGCTGAGATGGGTCTTCAGCATCGGGGAGCGGAGAACGGTTGGGGTCTGAACTACAGTGTCTGCCCACCTCCCCATGAGGAGCTCCAAAGACAAGCTGTACCCCTTGAGCTAGTGCCCAGCCCCAAACTCTGAAAGCCGTTGGTATATTCCCTGTATCCACCGGACGTCCAGCTGGGAGCAGAAAACACAAAATATTGTCCTTTGTGGCCCAAGGGGAAGATGCTGTGGCCCCGTGACTCTGCTGAGCAGGGGAACCCCTCACCAGGACTCATCCCCCCAGCCCTTTACAAGCCCTCATCCCCTCAGTCCCTGCTAGTCCCTCCTGCAACTCAACCTGACTCATCATCCCCCCCAGACCCCCCAGTCCCTCCTGCAACTCAACCTGACTCATCTTCTCCCCAGACCCCCCAGTCCCTCCTGAAACTCAACCTGGCTCATCGTCCCCCCAGATCCCCCAGTCCCTCCTGCAACTCAACCTGACTCATCATCCCCCCCAGACCCCCCAGTCCCTCCTGCAACTCAACCTGACTCATCGTCCCCCCAGATCCCCCAGTCCCTCCTGAAACTCAACCTGACTCATTGTCACCCGAGACCCCCCAGTCCCTCCTGCAACTCAACCTGACTCATCGCCTCCCCAGACCCCCCAGTCCCTCCTGAAACTCAACCTGGCTCATCGTCCCCCCAGATCCCCCAGTCCCTCCTGAAACTCAACCTGACTCATTGTCACCCCAGACCCCAGTCTCTCCTGCAACTCAACCTCACCCATCATCCCCCCAGAGCCCCCAGTCTCTCCTGCAACTCAACGTCACTCATCGTCCCCCCAGACCCCCCAGTCCCTCCTGCAACTCAACCTGACTCATCGCCCCCCCAGACTCCCAGTCCCTCCTGCAACTCAACCTCACTCATTGTCTCCCCAGATCCCCCAGTCTCTCCTGCAACTCAACCTGACTCATCGCCCCCCCAGACCCCCCAGTCCCTCCTGCAACTCAACCTGACTCATCGCCCCCCCAGACCCCCCAGTCGCTCCTGCAACTCAACCTGACTCATCGCCCCCCCAGACCCCCCAGTCCCTCCTGCAACTCAACCTGACTCATCGTCCCCCCAGACCCCCCAGTCTCTCCTGCAACTCAACCTGACTCATCGTCCCCCCAGAGCCCCCAGTCTCTCCTGCAACTCAACCTCACTCATTGTCTCCCCAGATCCCCCAGTCCCTCCTGCAACTCAACCTGACTCATCGCCCCCCTAGACCCCCCAGTCCCTCCTGCAACTCAACCTGACTCATCGCCCCCCCAGACCCCCCAGTCCCTCCTGCAACTCAACCTCACTCATCGCCCCCCCAGACCCCCCAGTCTCTCCTGCAACTCAACCTGACTCATCGTCTCCCCAGACCCCCCAGTCTCTCCTGCAACTCAACCTGACTCATCTTCTCCCCAGACCCCCCAGTCTCTCCTGCAACCCAACCTGACTTATCATCCCCCCACACCCCCCAGTCCCTCCTGCAACTCAACCTCACCCGCACTCACTCAATGCTGCGGATCAACCCTTCTGGGCCTTTTGTTTGCTTTTCCACACACAGTCTGAGCTGCTCAATTAAAACTTAAAAACCATTAGTGAGCCGGGGAGGTCCCTGGGGAGGCTCAGCCAGTGAACTCCCTGGCCTGTTTCCCCAAGGCAAGCCGAGTGGGCTCCATCTGTCAGCACTGAGAGGCGGCCGCCACACCTCCAAAACCTCCAAACGGGGCCCCAGGGGACTGAGGGAGGAGATAAATTGAGATTAAAAAAAAAACAAAACATGGTACTATTTTTTTGAGACAGTCTCGCTCTGTGGGCCAGGCTGGAGTGCAACGGCGCGATCTGGGCTCACTGCAACCTCCGCCTCTCGGGTTCAAGCGATTCTCCTGCCTCAGTTTCCAGAGTACCTGGGATGACAGGCACCCGCCACCACGCCCGGCTAATTTTTGTATTTTTAGTAGAGATGGGGTTTCAGCATGTTGGCCAGGCTGGTCTCAAACGCCTGACCCCAAGTGATCCACCCGCCTCGGCCTCCCAAAGTGCTGGGATGACAGGCGTGAGCCACCACGCCTGGCCAAGATTGTTTTTAAAAAAAGTCACCGTTGAAATACTGGCATGCAGAATGCCAGAGATGAGGAGGATTCTACAGGACAACAGCAACCTTTGCTCCCGGACAACAGGTAGCAACATCGTCCTCATATCCCCGGCCCCCTTATCATCACCTTCCTTTCCACGCCTGACCCAGGAGCGACTGTATTTATTGTCTCCCAGCCCCGATGATGGATGCTCAGGGCGCTCAACTCTCTGAATGATCAGTATTTCCCTGTTCTTCTCGGAGTCTCTGACACGGAGGGCCGGGCCCTGGCTACCGCTGACGAGTGTGTGTGTGTGTGTGTGTGTGTGGTTCATTTACATTTCAATCTTCGCCTCATGAATGTAAAAGCTCAGCCGGCAAATTAATAACAGGGCGATGAGGACGCCTCCGTGCACTGGTCCCCCCTCCAACCCCCCTTCCACCGCTGGACCCCCCTCTTCAACCCCTGGAAGCCGACAGCCCCTTCCTGGCCATTGTGTTGGGCAGCCGTCTCATTTACCGGCCTGCGGTGAATGACATGACAGAGAAAGGCATATCCGGAGTGACACAAATTTATTTCTGTCCCAAGCAAGGCAGTCTATTTTCATACAATCAAGGGGCTATTTGTCGGGGGACAATTTAGTTTCCATGAAAAATTTAAATGGTTTCTGTGATGCTAGTGCTGGGTGAAATTTAATTTGTCGCTCATTGACCAGAGCAGGTATAAAAAGGAGAAGAATTGGATGTCTGATGGGCTGAAATCGGCGACGTCCCTCGGTTTGGTCTCCCAAGGCCTGGAGACGCAGAGGCCTGTCCCGGCCACCCCCAAGGCCCCACTCCCCACCCTCGGAGGACCTGGTCATGTTAAACCAACTTACAGAAAACCTTTGGGGAGGCTGCCAATCACCCGGAAAACCACGTTTCTATCGATCCCCTGTCTGCGTGATTTATGGCTTCATTTTAGGGTAATTGAGAATTAGTGAGGAGATTAGCAGAACTCCACAGCCCGCCTTCACAGGCACACCCACCACGGCCGTTTGTCAAGAGGGGATGTCGTACGCTGCTCTGGTGACACGGGGTCCTCATCTGATTGAATTGGGGGATGACGTGGAAATTAATTTGACACACGGAGATGTGGAGCAGGGGGCCGTGTGTCTCCAGCATCACGCGGGCCACCCCAGTCCTCACCACCACCCCCTCCCCAGTCTCAGCCTTCGAAGGCAGGATATGAGGATTATTGATCCGAATCACTTTCAATCCGTCTCAAGTGCAGCCCGGCCGATGGACGGGACGCTCAGAATCAGATTGAGGCTCCTATGAGGAAAATTCATCGACAGCCGTCCGTGGCTGGTAAAAAAAAAAAAATAGGAGGTCTCATGTTGTCTGATCGCCTCCAAATGAAGTTTTGAAAATGTACGTCTCGCTGCCAACTTGCCAACAGTTGCAAAATCGAATTACAGATGGACTCTGGTGGGCTGTTTACAGGATAATCGGCTGCTCTGATAGTGAATAAAGGTGCTAACTACTCCCCACCGTGCAGAGAGAAAAAGGTTCTAACCACCCCCACCCTACAGAGACAAGTGTCTGCGTCCCGTAAGGCCAGGAGGGATGACAGAGGAGATTTGGGAAGCTCTAGGGGCGAAAAGAGGCTTACGTCTGGCCTGAGCTGCGTCTCCAAAGCTTTTCAGAGGCCTCCTCTGCAGATTTGCATACCTAAAGCTCGGTGGGGTGTCAACCAGGGAATAACCGTTAAGAATCTCTCTTGCATTTGAACAGGGAGGTAGATGTGACCGTTCTGGGGGCTCCCTTCTGAAGGACTTGTTAGAGCTTTCTGCACGGTAGAGTGGATGTCTCATTACGGTCTTCTCTGTCCTCAGTTTGCAGCCCGTCTCATCCAAAGTCAAACGCGTGACATGGAACTCACCCAGAGTCCCTCCGCCCTGAGTGTCCAGCAGAAAACAAAACAAAACAAAACAAAAACGGAGCTGTGGAAAGATCCGGAGACGCTCACGTTGTAACAGTGGGACATTCTTCACCCTCTGCTGCTGGGCAAATCGTCTGACAACATCTGGATAGAAAACGGAGTGCAGAGTCCGTGAACGCTCCCCTTAAGAAAACCCGCTCCTGTGTGTCTGGAAAATGCAGTGGGGTTGGGATCGTGGCTTTTTGTCATAAAAACACTTGGTGGCCCGGCGTGGTGGGTCACGTCTGTCATCCCAGCACTTTGGGAGGCCGAGGCGGTCAGATCACCTGAGGTCAGGGGTTCGAGACCAGCCTGGCCAACATGGTGAAACCCCGTCTCTACTAAAAATACAAAAATCAGCTGGACGTGTTGGTGGGTGCCTGTAATCCCAGCTACTAGGGAGGCTGAGGCAGGAGTATTGCTTGAACCGGGAGACAGAGGCTGCAACGAGCCAAGATTGGGCCATTGAACGCCAGCCTGGGCAACAAGAGCGAAACTCCGTCTCAAACAAACAAACAAAAATCTAACTGTGGACGGGTGCGGTGGCTCATGCCTGTCATCCCAGCACTTTGAGAGGCCGAGGCAGGTGGATCACCTGAGGTCAGGGGTTCGAGACCAGCCTGGCCAACATGGTGAAACCCCGTCTCTACTAAAAATACAAAAATCAGCTGGACGTGTTGGCGGGTGCCTGTAATCCCAGCTACTAGGGAGGCTGAGGCAGGAGTATTGCTTGAACCGGGAGACAGAGGCTGCAACGAGCCAAGATTGGGCCATTGAACGCCAGCCTGGGCAACAAGAGCGAAACTCCGTCTCAAACAAACAAACAAAAATCTAACTGTGGCCGGGCGCGGTGGCTCACGCCTGTGATCCCAGCACTTTGAGAGGCCGAGGCAGGTGGATCACCTGAGGTCAGGAGTTCGAGACCAGCCTGGCCAACATGGTGAAACCCCATCTCTAGTAAAAATACAAAAATTAGCCGGGTGTGGTGGCGGGTGCCTGTAGTCTCAGCTACTCGGGAGGCTGAGGCAGGAAAATCGCTTGAATCCGGGAGGCGGAGGTTGCAGTGAGCTGAGATCAGGCCACTGCACTCCAGCCTGGGAAACGGGGAGAGACTGCTTCTCAAACAAACAAACAAAAAGCAACCGTTGGTGATAGGGTTCTTAAACATACACACAAACACACATTTGTGCACATACTTTATGCATTCACATACAGGCACATAGATTTGTACACCACAGCCCTACACAGCACTTTGGGAGGCTGAGGTGCGCAGATAACGAGGTCAGAAGATCAAGACCATCCTGGCTAACACAGTGGAATCCCGTTTGTACTAAAAATACAAAAAATTAGCCGGGCGTGGTGGCGGGCGCCTGTATTCCCAGCTAGTTGGGAGGCTGAGGCAGGAGAATGGCGTGAACCCGGGAGGCGGAGCTTGCAGTGAGCCGAGATCACACCACTGCACTCCAGCCTGGGCGACAGAGCCAGACTCCGTCTCAAAATAAATTAATTAAATAAATGAACAAATAAATAAAATAATAAAATACAAAATTAGCTGGACGTGGTGGCGGGCGCCTGTCATCCCAGCGACTCAGGAGGCTGAGGCAGGAGAATCGCTTGAACCCGGGAGGCAGAGGTTGCGGTGAGCCGAGATGGTGCCAGTGCACTCCAGCCTGGGCTACAAGAGTGAAACTCCATCTCAAAAAAATAATAATAAAATAGGATAACTGGCCATAGAGAAATTCCCTGACTTGTCCTGTTTGCGAGTTCTAAGACCCCCAACTCCAGAGAAGGTTCTATCGCACACCCAGAAGGAAGGAACTCTGCTCAGAGACGCCAACAAGAATCTAGGCAGACAGGCCTGGCTGTGTTTCCCCACTGAGACCATTAGCCTTAGATCAGACCCTTTTCCTCCAGTTCTATTTCTACGCAGCTGCCCGTAGTTTCTTGAACCTAGAGCTGCAAATGCAGTTTCTCCTGTATTTGAATTACAATTTCCTGTATTTGAATTTAATTCTCCTGCCTCAGCCTCCAGAGTAGCTGGGGCTACAGGCACCCACCACCACACCTGGCTAGTTTTTTGTATTTATTTTTTATTTATTTATTTTTTTATCTTTGGATTTTCCTTCTGAAGGCTCCTGTGTATACACAAGAAATGAATCTGTGTGTCTTTTCTGCTTTTCATCTGCTTTTCCGGAATTAATTTTTCTTTCTTTTTTTTTTTTTTTTTTTTTTGAGATGGAGTCTCACTCAGTCACCCAGGCTGGAGTGCAGTGGCGCAATCTCAGCTCACTGCAACCTCCGCCTGCTGGGTTCAAGCAATTCTCCTGCCTCAGCCTCCAGAGTAGCTGGGGCTACAGGCGCCCCCCACCATGCCTGGCTAGTTTTTTGTATTTTTAGTAGAGATGGGGTTTCACCGTGTTAGCCAGGATGGTCTCGATCTCCTGACCTCATCATCCACCCGCCTCGGCCTCCCAAAGTGCTGGGATTACAGGTGTGAGCCACCGCACCTGGCCCCCATGAATTAATTTTTCAGTAAACTTTCAGACGGCCTGGGAGAACTCAACACTTTTCCCCTTTGTTAGCAATAAAATCCCAAGCGATCCGGCTGCGATCAGCCGTTCATAGTCAAATGGAAACTCGCCTCAGGTTACAAAGTCCTCAATGACCTTGTCTGATCAGGATCTCCAGCCTCAGGCTCACCCTCCTCTCAACTCTTGGAACAGCCTGAGCTTCTTTTGACCCTAGAGTCTTGCCTTATCTAGTTTCTCTTCCTCAAATCTTCTATTATCTCTTCCAGGAGGGTTTCTCCCCATTCCGTCAACCCAAAGACCATACACAGGCCCTCTCCGCCCCAGCACCTCACTTTACGGCACCCCATGGGACTCAGGACCTGGAGGACTTTCTTGCTTATGTGTTTGTTTTCAGCCTGGGCAACAGAGCAAGACCCCATCTCTAAACAAAACAAAACAAAAATAAAATTAGCCAGGTGTGGTGGTGCCCACCTGTAGTCCCAACTACTCAGGAGGCTATGGTGGGGGGATTGCTTGAGACCAGGAGTTTGAGACCAGCCTGGGCAACATAGCAAGACCCCATCTCTACAAAAAATAAAATAAAATAAAAATAAAATTAGCCAGGCGTGGTGGTGCACACCTGTAGTTAGTCCCAACTACTCAGGAGGCTGTGTTAGGAGGATTTCATGAGACCAGGAGGACGAGACCAGCCTGGGCAACATAGCAAGATCCCATCTCTAAACACAACAAAACAAAACAAAAATAAAATTAGCCAGGCGTGGTGGGTGCCCACCTGTAGTTAGTCCCAACTACTCAGGAGGCAGTGGTAGGAGGATTTCATGAGATCAGGAGGACGAGACCAGCCTGGGCAACATAGCAAGACTCCATCTCTAAACAAAACAAAACAAAAATAAAATTAGCCAGGCGTGGTGGTGCCCACCTGTAGTCCCAGCTACCCAGGAGGCTGTGGTGGGGGGATTGCTTGAGAGCAGGAGGACAAGACCAGCCTGGGCAACATAGCCAGACCTCATCGCTACAAAATAAATAAAGAAATTTCCCCATGTTGGCCTGACCTTGTGATCTGCCTGCCTCAGCCTCCCAGAGAGTCTCACTCTGTCGTCCAGGCTGGAGTGCAGTGGTGCCATCTCGGCTCACTGCAACCTCCACCTCCCGGATTCAAGTGATTCACCTGCCTCAGCCTCCCGAGTAGCTGGGATGACAGGTGTCCGCCACCGTGTCCAGCTAGTTTTTTGTATTTTTAGTAGAGATGTGGTTTCACCATGCTGGCCAGGCTGGTCTCGAACTCCTGACCTTGTGATCCACCTGCCTCGGCCTCCCAAATTGCTGGGATTACAGGCGTGAGCCATGGCGCCCCATCCTACACACTTCTTCTCATGGGAGCTGATGCGTATAAGGGCTTCCAAGGTGTTTTCCTGTGCTAAGCACTTTGTTTTTTTGAGGCAGAGTCTCACTCTTTCGCCCAGGCTGGAACACAGTGGCACCAACCAGGCATGACTGTGGCATTAAACAGAAGGCGATGTCACCTTGTCAGGCTCTGTAGCTGATGGTTTATCACCGGAAAACCTGTTCCTTGCACCAGTAACGTGATTTGCAAAATCCGATTAGCCATGTGCGTATCGCATACGTGGGTCTCTTATCACATTGGCAGGGACCACAAGCACTAATGCAATGGAGGAGGTGCGCTAACGAGACAGGGGAGTCGCTAACGCAAGGATCCCACAGTCAGGGCGAGGCGAGGGGCTGCCCGTCGTGGCCAGAGGTTCCAGGAATAAATTAGCCAAGTGGAGTTGCTGAGTGCGGGAGGAGGATGAATTAGAAGTCCAATGCTGTGTGGGGAAAATAGGCTCTACCTCCTGAGCTCAAGCCTTCCCCGGTCGCTGGGAGTACAGGTTTGCACCAACACACCTGGCTAATGTTTTAAATTGTTTCTGTTTTGGAGAAACAAGGTCTCACTATGTTGCTCAGGCTGGTCTCAAACTCCTGGCCTCAAGTGATCCTCGCACCTCAGCCTCCGAAAGTGTTGGGATTACAGGTGTGAGTCACCGTGCCCAGCCCAGGAACGAGGTTTAATTCTTCACAACACATTGTTCCAGGTCAAAGGCAGTCCCAGCCCCAGCTAAATCTCCATGGGTAGAAACTGAAATTTCTTCCTTTGGAAAAAGCAGCTAAGCCAGCAGAACTCTGATCATTGGCTGTGGTGGTACATCCTGCGTTAGGTGGATCCTAAACCCAATGAGGAATGTCCTTCTAAGAGGCAGAAGAGGAGACACAGACACAGAGTCAAAATTGGAGTAGATTGAATGGTGATTCCTAAGAAACATGTTTATGTCCTGATCCCTAGACCCTGTGAATGAAACCCTTCTTGAAAACAGAGTATTTGCAGATGTAATAAATTAAGGATCTGCAGATGAGATCATCCTGGAGTAGAGTGGCCCCTAAATCCAATGACAGGTGTCCTTATAAGAGACAGAAGAGGAGACACAGACACAGAGGAAGAGGCTACGTGGAGACGGAGGCAGAGACTGGAGTGATGTGACCAGAAGCCCAGGGACGCCTGGAGCCCCCAGGAGCTGGGAGAGGCAGGAAGGACCCTCCCCTAGAGCCTCCAGAGGGATGTGATACAATTATACTGGATTGAACTGTGGTCCTCCTTAAAGACCTGTCCACATCCTAATTCCCAGAACCTGTGAATGGGACCTTATTTGGAAAAAGGTTCTTTGCAGATGTGATTAAGGATCTGGTGATCAGATCATGCTGGAGTAGGGTGGGCCCTAAATGCAATGGCAGGGGTCCTTCTAAGAGACAGAAGAGGAGACACAGACACACAGGAGGAGGCCACGTGCAGACGCAGGCAGAGACTGGAGTGATGTGACCAGAAGCCCAGGGACGCCTGGAGCCCCAGGAGCTGGGAGAGGCAGGAAGGATCCTCCCCTAGAGCCTCCAGAGGAAGCACGGCCCCGAGACACCTTCTCCTCAGACTGCTGGATTGCAGGACTGGGACAGGAAAAATTCTTGTTGTAAAAGCTTCTGGGTTTGGGGTCATTTGTGTGGCAGACGTAGGATGACAAATCACCAGGAGATCACGGATCAAGGCCGAGAAGCTCTGGGACGGGGAGCCTGGGTTATCCACAGGGGCCTCCACGAATGAGTTGGATGGTTCCTGATGTGCAGCAGTGCACGGAAGGGCAGAAGGAACTGGTTACCAGGCTGACTTTACCTTTCTGCCTAAAAGCCCGTCCAAGGGTCACACTGAATGTGTTTCTGGTTGTTTTTTTTTTTTTTTTTTGGAGATGGAGTCTCGCTCTGTCGCTCAAGCTGGGGTGCAATGGCGCCATCTCGGCTCAGTGCAACCTCCACCTCCCGGATTCAAGCAATTCTCCTGCCTCAGCCTCCCGAGTAGCTGGGACTACAGGCATCCGCCACCACGCCCAGCTAATTTTCGTATTTGTAGCAGAGATGGGGTTTCGCCATGTTGGCCAGGCTGATCTTTAACTCCTGACCTCAGGTGATCTGCCCGTCTCGGCCTCCCAAGATGCTGGGATGTTACAGGCGTGAGTCACTGCACCCGGCCTCTAGGTGATTCTTTAGCTAGAACGTCAGATATAGGACTTTTGCTATGGGGTGGATTTTCCTCCTAGCCTGAAATGAGGCAAAGAATCTTAGCATGTCAGATATGATGCCTTCTTTTATTTCACTCAGCACAATTTTAAGCAAATTGAGAATGGAGCCTGGGTACCCATTTCGGTAAAAGCTGTGTTTTTTGTTTTTATTTTTGAGATGGAGTCTGGCTCTGTCACCCAGGCTGGAGTGCAGTGGCGCAATCTCAGCTCACTGCAACCTCCGCCTCCCGGGTTCAAGCGATTCTCCTGCCTCAGCCTCCTGAGTAGCTGGGACTACATGCACCTGCCACGACACCCGGCTAATTTTCGTATTTGTAGTAGAGACGGGGTTTCGCCATGTTGGTCAGGCTGGTCTTGAACTCCTGATCTCAGGTGATCTGCCTGCCTCGGCCTCCCAAAGTGCTCGGATGACAGGCATGAGCCAATGCGCCCGGTGTGTTTCTGTTAAGACACGCGAAGCCGTGGTTCTCCACTGGGCTCTGTCCTGTTGCTTTTGCTTTTTGAGCTCTCCAGTAATGCCAGTACCCTTTACTTTTTGTATTCCATTTTTTATCTATTTTTTTCTCTCTTTTGGGTGTCTGCAACAACCTGGCTGGCTCGGCTCTTGCCTCTGCAAGACAAATGTTCAGCTTCCTCGCCAGAAAAGAAAAAAGAAAAAAAAAATTCTGGACGGTGTTTCTTGCCTTAAATAAAAAACTGCTTATTCACCTCAATGTGGGAGAAAGCTATGATTATCACACCTATATTTCGGGCCCAGGGTAATCCGAGAATGTCTCTTCAGAATCCCATAAATCCAACCTCGAAAGGATGAATTTCTCAAACATGAAATTGGGTCCTCACCTGCTTTTCATTATAGGTTTTCAAGAAATAAATGGTGTTTCCGTTTGTTATTTATATGCTCGTGGAGTGTAATGGTTGTAATGATTAATACTGAATTTCTGAATTTATTCTAAAAAGACACTTCATAAATATTGAACAGAGCTATTATCCGCATGTATCTCCATTTATTTTATTAAAATGGAAATTCAGCAATCATCAATAAAAGCATACTGTGTATTTTGAGAGGGCTGTGGGGAATAGAGTAGAATACAGAATTTTTTTTTCTAACTTCACTACCCTCTCTTCTCTTCCACAGCTGCATTTGAACCCGCTACAATAACTCTGATGATTTCAGGGGAATGTCCCCTTTGGTAGTTTTAGGGGACTGTCCCCAAGGGTTATGTCAACAAATCCAGGAAAAATTTGATCAATAACTGGATGTGAACAGAGATATTCAGAACGAGCCCTGTTTGGACTTGAATTTTCCAATACGGCAGAAGCTCTTGCAAATATTGATAACATACGTTTCTGATGAGACCTGAATTGTGGATATTTTTCTTGGAATTGTGGATATTTTTCTTGGAAGACTTCTCTGGAAGTTTGGAGGTCTTCATAGACAAAATCTTGCTAATCCTGTCACTGGGGCTGAGACGGAGGACAGGATTTCTTTCAGCTTTTTTTTTTTTTTTTTTTGAGATGGAGTCTGGCTCTGTCGCCCAGGCTGGAGTGCAGTGGTGGGATCTCGGCGCACTGCAACCTCCACCTTCTGGGATCAAGCGATTCTCCTGCCTCAGCCTCCTGAGTAGCTGGGATTACAGGCGTGCACCACCGTGCCTGGCTAATGTTTGTATTTGTAATAGAGACGGGGTTTCACCATGTTGGCCAGGCTGGTCTTGAATTCCTGAGCTCAGGTGATCTGCCCACCTCGGCCTCCCAAAGTGCTGGGATGACAGGCGTGAGCCACTGCTCCCAGCTCCTTTTACCTCTTTTTTTTTTTTGAGACGGAGTCTCGCTCTGTCGCCCAGGCTGGAGTGCAGTGGTGCGATCTTGGCTCACTGCAACCTCCACCTTCCAGGACCAAGCGATTCTCCTGCCTCAGCCTCCAAAATAGCTGGCACTATAGGCACCTGCCATCACGCCCGGCTAATATTTATAGTTTTAGTAGAGACAGGGTTTTGCCATGTTACCCAGGCTGGTATGGAAATCCTAGTCTAAGGTGATCCACTCACCCTGGCCGCCCAGAATGCTGGGATGATAGGTGTGAGCCACTGCTCCCAGGTCCTTTTACCTCTTTTTTTTTTTTTTTGAGATGGAGTCTCGCTCTGTCACCCAGCTGCAGTGCAGTGGCACGATCTCAGCTCACTGCAACCTCCACTTTCCAGATTCAAGCAATTCTCCTGCCTCAGTCTCCAGAGTACCTGGGATTACAGGCACCTGCCACCCTGCCTGGCTAATTTTTTTTTTAATCTTTATTTTTTATTATTATACTTCTAAGTTCTAGGGTACATGTGCACAATGTGCAGGTTTGTTACATATGTATTAGTAGAGACGGGGTTTCACCACGTTGTCCAGGCTGGTCTCAAACTCCTGACCTCAGGTGATCCACCCGCCTCGGCCTCCCAAAGTGCTGGGATGACAGGCATGGAGCCACCGGGCCCGGCCAGAATGCCCCAAATTTTAAACCAATAAACCCTGATGGCAGTCCCTGGGAATCCAGAGTTCTGATCCAGAATAACTCAGGGACCCCACCCCCCAGTTTGTAAAGTAGGGAGTTGCAGGGCAGTCTTGGGGTGAATAAGGGTCAAATGCCTTGTGTAAGTTAAAAGGTTAGAGGCAGAGATAACATTGGTCTCTGGAAACCCTAGCGGGGACAGAGGTGCACCTGGGCTGGACCCACAGAGACAGAAATTGTTGCAAAGATGGAAACCATTGCAAATGGTGGTTTGGTGGGATTAGGGAAAGCGTCATATACCTGACATCTTTCCTTTTTCAGTTTTCACACAGAAAATCAGAGAAAGGGAAATGCCTGCACACAGAAAAAAGGGAAATTACTGCACCAAAAAAAGAAAAAAATTCTGCACACACACACACACACACACACTTCCCTGGAGAATTTCAGGAATAAAGCCAATCACCATTTATGGGGACAATGGAGAGACACCAGAAAGAAAACTATATACCTTTAAAAGTAATTTTTTTTTCCAGGTACAACAGGAGTTAAAACAAGTAGCAACAATTTTTTTATTTTTATTTTTATTTTTTTGAGAGGGAGTTTCACTCTTGTCTCCCAGGCTGGAGTGCGGGGGCGCAATCTCGGCTCACGGCAACCTCCGCCTCCCGGGTTCAAGCGATTCTCCTGCCTCAGCCACCTAAGTAGCTGGGATTACAGGCGCCTGCCACCACGCCCGGCTAATTTTGTATTTTTAGTAGAGACGGGGTTTCACCATGTTGGTCAGGCTAGTCTCGAACTGTTGACCTCAGGTGATCCATGCACCTTGACCTCCCAAACTGCTGGGATTACAGGCAAGAACCACTGCGCCCGGTGAGATAAAATATTTTGTATCTGGCTTTTTTTCACTGACCATGATCTGTTCAAGATTCATCCATGCTGTAGCCTGGGTCAGAGCCTCATTCCTTTTCATGGCTGTATAATATTCCACCATGTGGATGGAGCACATTCTGTTTCTCTGTTTGTCAGCTGATGACCGTGGCTGTTTCCACATTTTGGCTATTGTGAGTAACACTGCTATGAACATGCATGTACACGTTTTGGTTAAATCTCTGCTTTCAATCCTTTTGGGTACCTGTCGAGAAGTAGAATGGCTGGGCCGTGTGGGAATACGACGTTTGACTTGTTTCATTCTTTGATGAACCGACAGCTAGAGTTTTGCTTGCTGCACTAACAAGACAAGCAAGATATACGACTCATATTGGTCTATATTTCATCCAAGCGTTCCCAGGCCATCTTCCTGAAAGTGGTGTCCAGAACTGGGGGCAGGAAGAGCTGACTAAGTGACCAAATGACCAGAAAGGGCTGGAGGGCAAGGATGGTGACCAGCTTCTAGTCCAGCTTCTCATTTCGTAGACGGGGAAGCTGAGGATCACTCTGAAAAAGGATAGAGTCTCACTACGAATGGCTGCCCGAGGAATTCCCTGGATATGGACTTCAGTGGCTGGCCTGGGAAGTCCTGGTATATGGACCCTTGTCATGCAGCCAGAAAAGATGTCCAGGGGATGGAATGTTAGTGTAAACACTGAGGGATGATGGGACTATGGGCATGAAGGCCGATACTCAGATAGATTGATAATATATAGGTCAATGATAGTTACATGATAGATGAAAGATATAGAGATGATGGATATATAATCAATAGATAGGTCAGGTGCGGTGGCTCACGCCTGTAATCCCAGCACTTTGGGAGGCCAAGGCGGGCGGATCACCTGGGGTCAGGCGTTTGAGACCAGCCTGGCCAATATAGTGAAATCCCATCTCTACTAAAAATACAAAAATTAGCCAGGCGGGGTGGCGGGTGCCTGTAATCCCAGCTACTCAGGGGGCTGAGGTAGGAGAATTGCTTGAACCTGGGTGGCAGAGGTTGCAGTGAACTGAGATCACGCCACTGCCCTCCAGCTTGGGTGACAGGGTAAGACTCTGTCTCAAAAAAAAAAAAAAAAAATCAGGCCGGGTGCAGTGGCTCATGCCTGTCATCCCACCAGTTTGGGAGGCGAGGTGGGTGGATCACATGAGGTCAGGAGTTCGAGACCAGCCTGGCCAACATGGTGAAACTCCGTCTCTACTAAAAATACAAAAATTAACCAGGTGTGGTGGTGGGCACTTGTAATCCCAGCTACTGAGGAAGCTGAGGCAGGAGAATTGCTTGAATCTGGGTGGTGGAGGTTGCAGTGAGCCAATATCACACCACTGTACTCCAGCCTTGGCAACAGAGTAAGACTGCCTCTCAAAAAAAAAAAAAAAAAAGAAAACTCAATAGATAGATAACAGATAGATAAGATTAATAGCTAGGTGGATAATACATGATTGACAGATGATAGAAATTGATAGGTAAATAGACGATAGATGAAAGATATTATGTAGATGATAGCTAGCTAGATGATTGATGAATTTGTACATATATAGATGATTGACTGATACGGTTTGACTCTGTGTCCCCAGTCACCTCTCACATTGAATCATAATAATCCCCACAGGTCAAGGGAGGGACCAGGTGGAGGTAATTGAATTATGGGTGCAGTTTCCCCACACTGGCCTCACGATAATGAGTGAGTCTCATGAGATCTGAAGGTTTTATAAGCATCTGGCATTTCCCCAGCTGGTGCTCCCTCTCTCTCCTGCCGTCCTGTGAAGAGGTGCCTTCTGCCATGATTGTGAGTTTCCTGAGGTCTCCCCAGCCATGTGGAACTGTGAATCCATTGAATCTCTTTGCTTTATAAATTAGCCAGTCTTGGATACGTCTTTATTAGCACCATGGGAACAGTCTAATGCTAGAAAATTAGCCAGGTGTGGTGGCTTGAGCCTGTAATCCCAGCCACTTAGGAGGCTGAAGTCAGAGAATCACTTGAACCTGGAAGGTGGAGGTTGCAGTGAGCTGAGATTGTGCCACTGCACTCCCACCTGGGTGAAAGAGCAAGACCTTGTCTTAAAAGAAAAAGAAACAAAACCCCAAAACAAACAAACAAACAAACAAAAAACAAAATATTCCACCCCATACCAAGGTTATCCAAACTTGACTTCTGGCAAATTGAGTGTTTTCTCTTACTTACCTAGTATCAACATTTCTTTCTTTCTCTTTCGTCTTCCTTTCTTTCTTTCTTTCTTTCTTTTTCTTTCTTTCTTTCTTCATTTCTCTCTCTTCTTTCTCTTTCTTTCTTTCTTTCTTGCTTTCTTTCTTTCTTTTTTCTTTTTTTTTGAGATGGAGTTTTGCTCTTGTTGCCCAGCCTGGAGTGCAGTGGTGCCAACTTAGCTCATTGCAACCTCCACCTCCCAGGTTCAAGCGATTCTCCTGCCTCCCAAGTAGCTGAGATTACAGGCGCCCACCACCATGCCCGGCTAAGTTTTTTTGTATTTTTAGTAGGGACTAGGTTTCACCAAATTGGCCAGACTGGTCTCAGTCTCAAACTCCTGACCTCAGGTGATCCACCCACCTCAGCCTCCCAAAGTGCTGGGATTACAGGCGTGAGTCAAAATATTTTTTGGTGTTGTGTGCTTTTGTTTGTGTTTTTGAGACACAGTCTCGTTCTGTCACCTAGGCTGGAGCGATCTCAGCTCACTGCAACCTCCACCTCCTGGGTTCAAACCATTCTCCTGCCTCAGCCTCCAGAATAGCTGGGATTACAGGCATCCACCACCAAGTCTGGCTAATTTTTGTATTTTTAGTAGACACAGGCTTTCACCATGTTGGCCAGGCTGGCCTCGAACTCCTGACCTCAGGTGATCCACCCACCTGAGCCTCCCAAAGTGCTGGGATTGTAGGCATGAGCCACCGCACCCGGCCACATCATTACTTAAATGACATTGAAAAACACTTCCCTGGAAGCCAGATCGAAGCTGTTTCACAGTTACGGCCGTGGAGGACTTCCCAGAGCCACTGGGCAGTTGTCCAAAAACCAGTCTCTAAGTGGTGCTTTTTGGCAGCCTTAAGGTGCAAACTTCATGGGCCTGCACAAAATTGCACACGGGCTTAGCGTGCGTGGGGTCCCTTGGAACATATGCATCTTTGCACTTCTAGGTGGCCTTCTTTCTGAGCAGGGGGTATCTGGCTGCCTGTGGCTTTTCTCCAGCAGGAAAGGGGGTATGTGCATTGGCAGACATCAATCCCTGGATGGTGGGAGATACTCGCCAGAGGTGGCATTTCTCCGTCTGAGTCGGTCAGCACGACATGCACCCGTGGCAGCCTCTGGGACAGTTTTCTGATCCATAACGAACTTAATGGACTGGGTGGTCTCTAGGTTCTCTGGCTTCTGAAACTATATGAAGTGATGTATTAGTCAGTTCTTCCATTGCTACAGAGAAATACCTGAGACTGAGTAATTTATAAAGAAGAGAGTTTGGCCAAGCACGGTAGCTCAAGCTTGTAATTCCAGCACTTTGGGAGGCTGAGGCGGGTGGATCACCTGAGGTCAAGAGTTCAAGACCAGCCTGGCCAACACGGTGAAACCCCATCTCTAGTAAACATACAAATAATTAGTTGGGCGTGATGGCGGGTGCCTGAAATCCCAGCTACTCAGGAGGGTGAGGCAGGAGAGTCACTTGAACCCAGGAGGTGGAGGTTACAGTGAGCTGAGATAGCACCACTGCACTCCAGCATGGATGACAGAGTGAGACTCCATCTAGAAAGAAAGCAAGAAGTCAAGAAAGCAAGAAAGAAAGAAAGAAAGAAGGGAAGAAAGAAAGAAAGAAACAAAGAAAGAAAGAAAGAAAGGAAGAAAGAAAGAAAGAAAAAGAAAGAAAGGAAGGAAGAAAGGAAAAAAGAAAGAAAGAAATTAAGAAAACAGGCAAGTAAGGAAGAAAGCAAGCAAGCAAGAAAGAAAGTAAGAAAGCAAGCAAGCAAGAAAGAAAGAAAGAAAGTAAGAAAGCAAGCAAGAAAGAAAGCAAGAAAGAAAGAAGGAAAGAAAGAAAGAAAGTAAGTAAGAAAGCAAGCAAGCAAGCAAGAAAGAAAGAAAGAAGGAAGGAAGGAAAGAGCAAGCAAGCAAGGAAGAAAGCAAGCAAGCAAGAAAAGAAACAAAGAAAGAAAAATTGAATGGGCTCAGAGTTCTGCAAGCTGTACAGGAAGCACTGTGGCCTCTGCTTCTGTGGAGGCCCCAGGAAACTTACAATCATGGCAGAAGGTGAAGGGCAACCCGTAACGTCTTACGTGGCTGAGCAGGAACAAGAAAGAGAAGGGGGTGGCGTTACACACTTTTAAACAACCAGATCTTGTGAGAACTCACTCATTATCACAAGAACAGTGCTGGGGGGTTGGGGCAAAACCATTCACGAAGGACCCACTCCCATGATTCAATTGCCTCCCACTAGACCCCACCTCCAACACTAGGGATGACAATTCAACATGAGATTTGGGCGGGGACACAGAGGCAAAGCACATCAGATTGTGAGTTCCAGTCTGAGTCTGGAGCTCCAAGACCCAGGAGAGCCAAGGGTGTGAGATCCAGTCTGAGTCTGAAGCTCCAAGACCCAGGAGAGCTGATGGTCTGAGTTTCTGTTGACTCTGAAGCTGTGAGACCCAGGAGAGCTGAGGGTGTGAGTTCCAGTCTGAGTCTGAAGACCTGAGACCCAAGAGAGCCAAGGGTGTGAGTTCCAGTCTGAGTCCGAAGGCCTGAGACCTAGGATAACTGAGGGTGTGAGTTCTAAACTGAGTCTGAAGGCCTGAGACCCAGGAGAGCTGAGGGTGTGAGTTCTAGTCTGAGTCTGAAGGCCTGAGACCCAGGAGAGCTGAGGGTGTGAGTTCTAGTCTGAGTCTGAAGGCCTGAGACCCAGGAGAGCTGAGGGTGTGAGTTCTAAACTGAGTCTGAAGGCCTGAGACCCAGGAGAGCTGATGGTATGAGTTCCAGTCTGAGTCTGAAGCACCAAGATCCAGGAGAGCTGATGGCGTGAGTTCCAGTCTAAAGGACTGAGACCCAGGAGAGCTGATGGTGTGAGGTCCAGTCTGAGTCTGAAGGCCTGAGTCTCAGGAGAGCCAAGGGTGTGAGTTCCAGTCTGAGTCCGAAGGCCTGAGACCCAGGAGAGCTGAGGGTGTGAGTTCTAAACTGAGTCTGAAGGCCTGAGACCCAAGTGAACTGGTGGTGTGAGTTCCAGTCTGAGTCTGAAGGCCTGAGACCCAGGAGAGCTGAGGGTGTGAGTTCCAGTCTGAGTCCGAAGGCCTGAGACCCAGGAGAGCTGAGGGTGTGAGTTCTAAACTGAGTCTGAAGGCCTGAGACCCAAGTGAACTGGTGGTGTGAGTTCCAGTCTGAGTCTGAAGGTCTGAGACCCAGGAGAGGTGAGGGTGTGAGTTCCAGTCTGAGTCTGAAGGCCTGAGACCCAGGAGAGCTGATAGTGTGAGTTCCAGTGTGAAGAGCTGAGATTAGGAGAGCGGAGGGTGTGTGCTCTCAGATGCAGAGAGACAGCAAGGGGCAGGTGCCAGTCTCTTTTAACTACTGGCTCTTTCAGTAACTAGTAGAACTGGGTGTGATGGTTTATCTCCTATACAATAGGAGATTTAATTATAAGAAATATCAGCTGGGTGTGGTGGCTCAAGTCTGTAATCCCAGCACTTTGGGAGGCTGAGGCAGGTGGCTCACCTGAGTCAGGAGTTCGAGACCAGCCTGGCCGATGTGGCAAAACCCCGTCTCTACTAAAAAATAGAAAAAAATGAGCTGGGCATAGTGGCAGGAACCTGTAGTCCCAGCTACTCGGGAGGATGAGGCAGGAGGATCGCTTGAACCTGGGAGGCAGAGGTTGCAGTAAGCCAGGATCACACCGCTGCACTCCGGCCTGGGTGACAGAGACTCCATCTCAAAAAAAAAAAGAAAAAGAAAGAAAGGAAGGAAGGAAGGAAGGGCGAGAAAGAAAGAAAGAGAGAAAGAAAGAAAGAAAGAAAGAAAGAAAGAAAGAAAGAAAGAAAGAAAGAAAGAAAGAAAGAAGGAAAGAAAGAAAGAAAGAAGGAAGGAAGGAAGGAAGGAAGGAAAGAGAAAGAAAGAAAGAAATAAAAAGAAAGAAAGAAAGAGAAAGAAAGAAAGAAAAAGAAAGAAAGAGATAAGGAAAGAAAGAAAGAAAGAAAGAAGGAAGGAAGGAAGGAAGGAAAGAAAGAAAAAGAAAGAAAGAAAGAAAAAGAAAGAAAGAAAGAAAAAGAAAGAAAGAGATAAGGAAAGAAAGAAAGAAGGAAGGAAGGAAGGAAGGAACGAAAGAAAGAAAAAGAAAGAAGGAAAGAGAAAGAAAGAAAGACTTTCTATCTGGTGCTACGCTCACTATTTAAGCGATGTTTTCCATGGAAGCTCGAACCTCTGCATCACACAATATATCCATATAACAATCCTGCACACGTACCCCCAAATCTAAAATAAAAATGAAAAAAGAAACCACTTTCCACCAGCTTATTATTATTATTATATTATTATTATTATTATTATTTGTATTTTTTAGTAGCAACGGGGTTTTGCCCTGTTGGCTGGGCTGGTCTCGAACTCCTGACTTGCGATGATCCACCCACCTCAGCCTCCCAAAGCGCTGGGATTACAGGTGTGAGCCACCGTCCCTGGCCTTCTGTTTGTTTGTTTTGTTTTTTCGAGATGGAGTCTCTTCTCTCACCCAGGCCGGAGAGCAGTGGCATGATCTTGGCTCACGGCAACCTCTGTCTCCCGGGTTCATGGGATTCTCCTGCCTCAGCCTCCCGAGTAGCTGTAGACTTTCACAACTGTGAATTTTTTCTCCTTGTCACTGTCCCCAGCGTTTCCCAGGGAGGGGACAGCCCTTCCCAATCTGATCTCCCTTGTCCAGCCTGTTAGTGCCTCAGCTTCAACTTTCAAAGTCACGTCGACGCTGCCTGAACGTGTGCTCGTCCTTAAAAGACCGTTTTAATGAATTGTATATTGTGTTTAGCACAAGGACAAGGAGGACTGGGGTGGAAATGTGGAATGGAAACCTCACCCGTGTGTGTGTGTGTGTGTGTGTGTGTGTGTGACGTTAACGTGCTGCCAGTTAAATGCACCTGTTTCGTATCAAGGAAAGTCACTTTCAAGAAAGATACGGTGGAAAGTCGTTTCTTTGTGATCACCGGGGTGTTCACAAAGCAAATAATGCTGTTAGCTCGTCGTCATATTGTCACTGGATAAGTTTTCCTGGGGTGCAGGGAAGCTCCTTCTGATATAATACAGTGTGGAGACATTTCCCAAGAAGCCGTTGTCTCGGAGCCGAAACAAAGAAAAGCTTTTGCAAAACCCCCTGTCTCTAATTTCGTTTTAGAAAATTAGATACTCAGAATTTTGCCTAAGATAACTGTATTACCGGGATGCAATTTGCTGTAGGTTGCTAGCTTTCCTGCATGGGATCCCTTAATAAAAAGTGTCAGTTAAAATGAAAATACAGCTTGGGTAATTAAATTTAATTGGATCTTGTCACTTTACATCCGCTTCGTTTTGGAGGGTTTCTACAGATTTGCAGCTACCCGGTTTGCTAATTTCTTTCCGGCAAGCTGCTGCGGAGAAGCTGACCCTCCTCTAATAAACTGAGACCCTGTTTTTGCCAGGACTCTGAACTGTGGTAGTGACGATAAACAAAGAAAAGGGAAGGACGGGCTTAGGGTCGGAAAAGAGGACGATGGAGTTATCTGTGGGTGATTAACTTGTTCTCCCAGCGAGTGAGCTGCTATTGTTACTATTTGCAGGGGACGAATCTCAGCTCTGAGAAAAGACAGTGATTTTTCTACCAGGAAGGATTTCCACCCCTGCAACATCCTATCCGCAGATGTTTCTCCTAAACACTGTAAGCGCCTACAGGGCAGCCACCCTTTACTCAGAGAGAGCCAGGAGCGTGTACGAGTCTGTTATTTGTGTTCTAGTAATTTCCCACAAACACACTGGCTGAGAGCCACATGCTCTTACTGCATGACAGTTCTGGAGGCCACATCTCCCAAATCAGCCTCTCTGCGCTACCATGGACGGGTGTGCAGGACTGAGTTCCCTCTGCAGGTTCCAGGAGACCGTCTGTGCTTTGGTGTTTTCTGGTTCCTACAGGAAACCCACAACCCTTGGCTCCTGGCTACATGTCTCGTCTCCTTCTTCCTCCTCTGTCTCCTAATCTCCGTCTGTCTTCATCACACAAGGACCCTTGGGATTCCATCGGTGACCTGGATAATCCCAGGTCACCTGTCCATCTACCCCTAACTGAATCACATCTCCAAAGCACCTGTTGCTATGAGCGCTCACATGCTCGTAGCTTCTAAAGATTGGGATCTGGGTATCGTTGGAGGTCCTCGTTGAGCTGATCACGAGGAATAGAGAGTGTCAGGCCTCTGAGCCCAAGCTAAGCCATCATATCCCTTATGACCTGCACGTGTACATCCAGACGGCCTGAAGCAATTGAAGACCCACAAAACAAGTGAAAATGGCTTCACTGATGACATTCCACCATTGTGATTAGTTTCTGCCCCAACCTAATTGATCAATGTACTTTGTAATCTCCCCCACCCTTAAGAAGGTTCTTCGTAATCTCCCCCACCCTTAAGAAGGTTCTTTGTAATCTCCCCCACCCTTAAGAAGAAGAAGAAGAATTACCCTTTGTAATTCTCCCCACCTTTGAGAATGTACTTTGTGAGATCCACCCCCTGACCCCAAAACATTGCTCCTAACTCCACCATCTATCCGCAAACCTATAAGAACTAATGATGATCCCCCCACCGTTTGCTGACTCTCTTTTCGGACTCAGCCTGCCTGCACCCAGGTGATTAAAAAGCTTTATTGCTCACACAAAGCCTGTTTGGTGGTCTCTTCACACGGACGCGTGAGACAGAGAGATTCCAGCAAATATCAGTCAGTGAGGGCTTGAGAAGGGGGGAGGCCAAAGACTGGTCTTCACACCCTGGCCAGGGGACCCCAGCTGCTGTCTCACACTGGCGGATCCCAGCTGTCGGCTCACAGGGCATTTTCTTCTGGGGCCAGATTTCCATCTCCCACCAGAGCTCTGCAGGTACAGCATCCAAAAATCAAGAATGCCGGATGC